>NC_060213.1:102177500-102392500 GCF_021130785.1 Homalodisca vitripennis | reverse complement strand
GGTATAGAGGCCAAGCTTGTAGAAAATCAAGCGATTTTTTTTATTTACTACACAGGAGCCAAGAAAAAAACAAACAAAACGTCACATTGTAACTGGCGAAAGTGGCTTTTACATTTGTAAAAAATCCATCACCCCAATTATTATTTTGTATATTGTTTTGTGTATTAGGGTTTAACAGCTGAAGAAGAAGAAGATAAGCATATCTTAATTCTTGAAACATCGTGTCATATTTTTAACATAAGACACTGGCAATAGGTATCATAGTTATACACAAACAGCTATATGTCAATCTAAAACTGGCCGAAAATGGGGCCTTGCAAACAAGTGCTTTAGAGTTGACCTTGGTACTCCACGAATGTGGTAATAAGTTATCTAGGTGACTACTGGGATCGGACTGTGTTTAGATACGGTTTTTCAATATTAAATATTAAAAAAAAAATTGAGATGAATATGTCTAACAACGATAAAAAGAAACTACAACTTAGTTAAGAAAAAACAATGAAACATTATTACATGTAATGGAATTAATGGTGAGTAAAATACTGATTTACTCCATGTGAATGAAGATATAAAAGTTGAGAGGCGGAAATGTGATGTTTATGCAGATGGTAAATGTTTTGGAAGCTTTCATATCTTCCGGAAAAGCATTTGTCCTAAAACTTATTTCTCGTAACTGTGATAAAAACTGTTACAAAGAATATGTCAAACAAATACAATTTGTTTGAATTTTACAACAAAACATTATATATAATACAAACAGGAAATAGAGTGTGAATGTTTTTGTTTAATTTTTATCGTACATAATTGGAAGTGTAATATTTTCTGTTTACATTCATCATCTATACTATTAAACTACAAAACATGCATTTTATGTATAATAATAATATTGTGAGTGGATGATGATCCTACACAATGGATTATCTAAGAACCTACTTAATGTAACGAAAGCCTTACCAACTAATATATTACAAATATCTCATCACATGAAAAAATGACTTAAAATGACAAACAAAAAACTACTTAATTTCTTTAAAATCCTTTTTCATTATGCAGTTCCTCGTTTTCACGGTTCCCTCAAGGACTATTCAGACACATTTATTTTGTTTTTGTCTTTAATATGTCTTTCTGCCATATACATACAAATTCAAATAGTTCTTGATATCTATGTATAAATAAATTCAAGATTCTAGGATTCTTCTATTATAAGGTATAGCGCGAATAGACAGACGGATAGACATAACAAGAACGACACGATTTTTTTAAGAAGGCACTGTGGAATTATTTTTAATTTTAAAACCAGTGTAATTTAGCTGTAAAATAAATTCCCTAGTTGATAATTGATATCGCTCTATATATCTATTTGTCATTAATTGTTGATGTATGACAAAATAAATACACAATCAACATTACAGCCTGAAAAAGAGGTATAAACGTTTTACGTCCAACTAGATGCCAATAAGTCATTCTCAGTTAAGTAATAGGCATTATCAAAACCTATATCACCGAAATATTCTGTTTTCACTGACAGGTTTTACAAACTCTCAGCTTAAAATCAAGATATTTTATGAAAACTTTTTAAACCCCCTTGTAAATAACTGACGTATAGTTATCAGATAGCCTGAAAAATAGAAATCAATAACTCATCGAATTCAAAACGTCTCGTGATCTACAATTCAAATTCTAACCCCTCTTCTAGGTTTTTTTAATATTCTATTACTTTGATATTATTATGGCTTTATTATTGGTATTATGATTATTATTAGCTTTAGCATTATTTATTAATCGTGCAAGTTTAAGTTATATTGTCTATGTAAATCACATAAATGTATAATCTGTAGTAAAATATTTCACTCTCTAACATCTAAAATTCTTATTTTGTAGTATAAAATTAAAATTAGTTCTCTAAAATGAACTTTTTTATTTCAAACTATGATATATACAGATATAATAATCACCAACTTAAATACGTAGATTAATCGTGGTTTATTCTTTCAAAGTATTTTCAAAATCAAACTCAATTCATGGAGCTATTTAGTACTCTGAGAAAAGGCCAGTTGCTTAAAATAGTAAATATATTTCTTTTACAAAATGGGCGATGCATTAACATATATTAGTGCCTGTAATCTACCTACGACAATATCGTGCATCTGCTACTGTTTTGAAATCCTCTAGCCTTCAATGCCGTTAGCTTCCCCAGGCCAATTATAAACATATAAAGAAATCCTTAATTTTTATCTCTATATTAATAGAGATAGAACATACATCAGTATGTTCTATTACAGGGTCAGGATGTTTTCAACTGAGATTGGAATTTATTCAAAAGTACATTGAGACTTACAGTTTTGTAAACTTTATTCTTTAAATTTCAAAATTTTCTGGGTCTCTTAAAATAGATAAAAATCACAGTCTACAAATAAAAACAGTGTATTATGGTTATTTTTTCGCTTGATATAGTTAAATGTTCTCTCGTTCTTTCTGTTGAATTCTGCTGGGACTCCACCCTAACTGTTGCACTTACTCCTAGAACTTAGCAGAATATTTAGTTAAGTGAATATGGAGCTATCATTTCTTGTACCATCTTTAAACCACCAATACGTAAGCTATGCAAGTCTGAGTACTTACCCCGGGTGTGAGAATTTGAAACCTCGGAACATCCGTTATTTCTAAGATATACTGCCAATGACATTAATTCAGTATCTTCTATTTAACACCATATGATGTAGCAGTGTTTCCCGTCAACTATGTATACATTTTCCCTAGCTTTTAGCTCTTTCTTTCATTAATAAAGAGACCCAGCATTAGATCAAGATCAGTTGCAGATAGTGTGGGTATATGTACTTCACACAGCTAACCTCTTATTAAAAACATAATTTTAATGTTTTCATGTCATTTGGCTATGATACGATATATCATATATATATATATATATATATATATATATATATATATATATATATACCTCTTAATTTACCGTAAGTTTATTTTTAGTTACCCTTTGTACAGTATATACAGTTTTCTTTACACCCTGCAACAAAACGAGATTGCTATTTCCCCCTCACAGAGTTGATCAGTGCTTGCTTTATTTTTATTGGGTTGTCGAATCCCTGGACTTCTGTAGGATCTAGAGCTATTATTATCGTTACGAAATGCTAACATACCTATATTTTAAAATAGAGTAGTCATTCAGGTCTAGAAACTCTTGAAGTATTGACCTCTTTAATTCCAAATCACAATGCATTTGCTTTTTAATAGATTAGATATAAAACAAAAAGCTCAAAACCTTTTTCAGTTTTCTTTTAAAAATTAAAGGATTACCGGATATAACTATTAACGTATTGATATATATATATATATATATATATATATATATATATATATATATATATATATATATATATATTGATATGTACGTATAACACAAAATATACGAGTCTACTTTTGTTTTAAGATAAGTTTTATAGGTAATAGAGCGCTTTGAAAAGCAGGGATTTTTTAGTCCTTCTGGAAAAAAGTGAAAACTGACGTCACCTACAATATACACACTGTTAACAAAGCTATTGTGTATAAATATTTTGCAAAAACGAGAATAAAATTAATGTGTTTTTTGTAAATTAGTAATGATTCAAAATTCTCATAACATTTAAGTTATGATCTTGAATATAATAATATAGTTTATTACGTTAGTAGGTTTCATTTAACATTTAGTTTAATCTAACGTGTTATACCAAATGTGACTAAAACTTATTTTTAAAATATTAAATTTAATAAAACTCACAAATTTAATTACACTTCTACTGCTCCCCGTTTGAGATAATCTAACCAGGCTTAGTTTAAATTAATTACTTGTTTTGAACATTCAATCCAGGGCTATGACAGTGTTTTGCAACATAAGAGAAATTCTTAGAAGAATATAAGTATTTTTAACTTCAATGATATTACACTACAGTTTATTACGCTTACTAGATTATGTCTGGTGTATGATAAACCTACTATTAGTCAAGATTACAATTTTATTTCATTATCTAAACTATGTTGTATTGAATATATTTAGAGTATCCTATACCAGACAAGCTCCTTAACAGCGATTGTAATTTGCCAATGCTTTCGTGATCGTATTTTTAGTGTAATGCAATATGGAATATTAATTGTTTCTTCGAGGTCGTTTCAGTGTTTAAAATATTTTTCAGCTAATCACATAAAACCATAAAACATTTTGTACTGAGTTAATACTTAGAGTATCAAAATTTGCATAGCTTCATTCTTCTTGTTCAAAATGTATAGTATATTACCCATGATAAGCTAAGTTTTCAAATATAGTCCAGGCACTCCACTGGACTCTATCACAAAATTGCAAAAGATTTGTTTTGCTTTTATTAAACCGTATATATCAAGGAGGATATTAGAAAAGGTCTAAAATAACGATACAAAACTATTACACTTTCCTAATTAATGTACAATCACCCTAATCTAAAATGGTTTAATATAATCTTAGTATATAAAGGCTTGGAAACTTTTTATTTCATCAGCTCCAGGTCTCCAACCAAGTGGATTTTAGCCTTCGAAAGGAGAACCCAATGTTTCGGAATTTTTTCCACACATTAGAATATCCACCAATAGTCATAAATAATATAATTATTAAAACCATTCTACGACTTACCAGAATAAAATGTTATAGGAAATAAGAATTAAATCATTCTTATGTATCAACCAGACATGAATCCTGTGAACAAGACTAAGTTATGTCAAGTTTAATTAGTAAGTTCTATGAGTAAACTATATGATGTAGAAATGCAGAAAACTAAAATTTAACACTAATGTTATTTGTTCTTGTACTATAAATCTGTGTTTGGGCTTGCTCCAGATCTTTAAACGTAGTTAAAATACTATTAGTGTTTGCATGAAATGAAAACTATTATTGGAAAACCCACTATAAATTGATTATCTAAATATACTCAAAAGGTAGATTTTAATTAAAAACTTGTCTACAAAATCTGTTTTATTACGAAAAGCGTGGCATGTCCTTCGCCTACCACATTACTTAAACATGACAGTATAGGGTAAAATAGTAAAAGTAGTAAATTAAAAGTAAATTATAACATTTTTATAAATTTGTTAATGTTAATAAAAAAGAGGCTGAGCATATAAAATGATGATTTGAGGATATAAAACTGTAACGACTGCTAGGGTAGCAATTTTCCATGAGATCATCGATTTTCAACATTGGAGATAGAAACATTGGGGCAGTGGATATAATTTAATTTTTATTCTCTTATATTTCCCAGGTGTATTTCGGCAGATTAAAATGTCAGCAGTTTATTGCATACAAAAACAATTAGTTTATACATAAAGATTACATTTTTATTCAACCTTCTGACTTCTATAATACATCCAATCATATTTGTTTTCACTTTTTTCATTTAAAAATATTAAAACAATAGTACACTATAAAAAAGATGTTGCATTTTGGATAAATTCACAAGATTATATATGCACTTTTAAAATAGTTTATATTAATATCAGTAACATTTAGAATTATCATGCAAGAGACTAGAATATCTTTCAGTGTCTAGTAAAACAATAATTGACAAGCAATGCATTAGTTAAGTTAGTACTATTTGTCATTGTTATCAAAATAGATGATCGTACTTAATTATTACTCCAGAATGCTTTACGAAGTCTGTAAAAGTAGCATTGGTCTGACAAATTTATAAATAATCAATTTGAACACAATGATTTACAAAAAAGATTTATATTTGGGACATAAAAAAACACTTATATGGAATGATATGTAGCACTATCAAGGAGCTGATAATTTTAATATTCATAATTAATATCACTACTAATTATACGGGTATTGAAATAATACTTTGGAATTTTATATTTTTGTATGTTAGAGGTTTATATTTAATATTTTTATATATGGTTTTTTATTTTTGTTTTTCAGCATTTTGAGTTTATGACATTTTATACCAAAATTGTTATTTATAACCTAATAATTTACAGGTTGGATAAACTTCAAAATGTATATTCTTTTATATCTATGAATGAATACGTGTTTAAAGATTTTCGTAGTGGTTAGATTTGCACAAGAGAATTCTAAGACCTGTAAAAGTACACAATATTAGCTCCATAATTAGTACACACAAACAAAATGGAGCATAAAACAGCAATCTATTGTGATACTGTTATTGTGCTCTTCAAAGGGAAGCTTCTATTCATGATATTGTCGGAGTTAAAGGCTTTTTTTGACGAGTTATTATGAACTGGGATTATCCTGTGCGAAATTGAAGATTTTTTATCGCTGTAATGTTGATTAGTCAACGGCAAATAAAAACTTTACTATAATCTGTTTAGCTTTTTTAATAATACTTGTATTAATATAGAAACTGTGTTTGTTTGTAAAGTGTTAAAATATTTCTCTTTATATCAGATTGCTTCCGATGGAAACATATTAAAAGTTGGAGACAAAAAGTACTTTGGAAAGTTTTTTTAGGTGAATAATTTGCTATTCAAGTCACAATGTGTTTACAAACACTACGGGAAATTTTGAAGATGTTCGCAAAATTTTTTAACTGACTGAATCCAATTAGTGCAAAATAAAATAATACAATTACCTGGCATAAATAATATATAACTTTTTCAACTACATAAATACCTTGTTAACACTATGACTTTTATACTCTGTGTGTTGTAAAAGTTGTGGCTGTAATGTTATAAATGTGAACTAGCTACGGACGTTCTTTATTTTGATTTGGATAGAACATATGAGTGATAGATTCCGACAGCTACGTTGTATAATTTTTCGGAAAAAGGTATTTTTCCATTTATGCTGTTGCAAAACTATTCTCTAGAAATACCTTGTGAGTTACCTTCAACTCTGAATCCTTCTTATACTTACCTGAAGAACCTTGTTGTAGTAAAAATATCAATAATATTTAGGACTAATTATGTAGGTAATTATTGTGTTAGAAATTTGGACATAGCCTACACTATCAAGACTAGGATAGTAGACTATTTTAATAAGGCCGAATTTTTAAAACCAAATAAATATATAAATAATGTGGTCCCGTGACTATATCAAGGAGCACTAAAGCAAATTCAAGGATGACACTTCCTAGAAGTGTCGGTTACTAATCAAACTATTAGTAACCGAAATACTACTACTAGTTCCTTCGCGCGAGGGAAGAATTTCACCAATGTTTGGAGTCGTCTATCAGAAGCCCCCCCCCACATTTGGACAACTAGTTAAGTGGATTTGATTGGTAAACCCTTTCTTAAGCCCTAAGATGCTAATTACATTTACTTTATATATTATTATTGCAATTTTCCAAAGGATCCCAAAGATCGAAGGATTTTTAATAATTCGGATCATTATATAATATTGCCTAAAACATTTTGCAAATTAACACTTGCTAAATAACCACGTGCTAAGTCACTATGTGTGTGTGTGTGTGTGTGTGTGTGTGTGTGTGTGTGTGTGTGTGTGTGTGTGTGTGTGTGTGTGTGCCACGGCCGCTTTAGAAAAAATGTCATTACATTCTAAATCAAAATGGCAATAACTATAATTGCGGCTTAGTGAACACTGCGGCAAGTATAAAAGCATGACTGCAGTAAAACAAGAATTTCTGCAACGGTTATTTGCACTGAAAAGTATTCACCTTAAAATAATTCACAGAAAATGTTTTACATTTAAAGGTATAATACAATTTAATAGAATAGGTTGCTGATGTATATCCAGTTTTTATAAGAATAATAAACCCACACTAATGGTGTAGTACCACCAAAAACTATCCATTCCTGTCTCAGTTTGTTTATACCCAGTAATTCACTGACATTTGGATAATCACCTAGTCTGTTGTCTCCGATATGGTTCCTAACTATATACTAATAATATCCCTTAATAATATACTACTTCAAAATGGCTCTTGGACATTTACTTTTCAAATAATGGAAAGATGAGACTAACTAAATGATAATTACCATGATATATAATTAATACAGTAAAACATTAGTTATAACTTTTAAACAAGGTTTCTCCAACATGTTACTGAATACTCAGATCCCTTTCATAACGACAATACAAAATTAGTAATGGTTTTATCATAACCATAACTGGTTTTGTATTGTTCATGTAGATTTTCCTTGTTTTTAAAAATATTGTTGTTTTTTTAAGGAGTACTTCACTCTTATAACAGTTTAACTAAAGCTAAAATTATTAAAAATGTATTGTTTAACATTCTTTAAAATTGTTGAGAACATTGTCATATAGCCCTATTTTTCCATTACTTCGAATTAGGTTGTTTTTGTCACACATAAATGAATTTAAATGTATTGAAATTAATTTATTTAAAAACTTTCAACCTTAAACATTTTTTAATGCAACAATTATTTCGTAAAACAACTTAAACAAGTAAATAATAACTATAGCCGCCATTTTGGAAGATTTCATTGATTTTCTTAAGTAAAGTAAGTAATCATCAGAAAAGAATAGTTTTTGCTTGTATGGTTGGTATTTAGCACTGATCAAATCACTACCGACCCGATTATTAAATTATTTATTATCATGAAATATGATTTTCTACCATCAAGTATAACTCACCTAATAACTCCATAATATACAATTTTAGCATAAAACCTTCAAGTATATCATTAAAAATATTTCAATTTTGTCGCTATCAGTGCATAGCAGTGTAATAGTAAATTATGTAAAATTGTTTTGAAACCGATATAACAGTACAAATTTAATTTAATTTAATTTATAATCAATTGTAAAAATGGGTTACCGTTGGAAATAAAATAAATAAATAAAATTAAGAAGCGCTGACGTAGTCCAATTCGGCTCTTTTGTACTGAGAACAAAACCAAAAGAGTAATGTTTCCGAAAACAAATAGTTTACTTTAATAGATACTTAGGAAATAAAAGGGATATAAAACACAGATATAAACAGTCCACCCCGCTGTTACTTCACTAAAGTGGCGTTATCTTGATAGCTCTTCCTATCCTGCTGCAAAGATAAAACAACACCACTCTCAGACCACCACAGCAGACTCCCTTGTCTGGTTTATTTAACCGTATGTCAGGTCGTTTAATATCTCTACTTGTAGATTTAGTTCAAGTACGAAATTTGAATTCAAAGTTATAAGAAATACTTACTTTACTTCAGTGGTAAAAAATTCAAATGAAATCAAATTCTTCGCTAATAACAACTTTACTGGAATGAAAATCCCATTATTACTATTTAGCAAAAACTATTTCCTCTTACATATTTTTAAATATTCAATTGATAATTCAGCTTCACTTAACGTCTAATTTTGTTACAAATTGAAAATTTTAAAGTGGATATAATTTTTGATATTAATTTGTATAGCTATCTGGTATAAAAATACAAGTTATGTCACGAAGTGATATATTTTTGTACAACAAAATCTTGTTAAAGCCAAATAAAATGTAAGCATTGGTAAAAAAGTTTAATAATAATTAAAGTAGAAAATCAACGACTTTTTTACAAGTTCATATAACAAACCAGGTGTTTCTAGTTCTCCACAGCATGCGTTTAAAGTTATTGAGTTTCATAGCCCTTTATTGGGCCTTGCCCCTGAGTCTAGTGATATATTTCTTTGTTTTATGGTTTTAAATAATCAAGTTGTGGAGACATTGCTTAGAGTGATAGAATTTTACAGTTAACTTATTCTACTTAGATTTATTTATTTCTAGATTTACAATAATATACAAGAAATACGGATGTTTTGGGATGGATATAGAAGAGAAGTTTTATGTAATGATCCCAACCCACCGACGTTGTTCTAGCTCCACGACTGGCTTCATCCAAGGGTGAGAGGGCACTTCCAACTCGACCAGGGCCTCCACAGCTGTAGCGGAATCCATGAAAGGTCGTGGCACCTCTCATGTCACTAAAAACAGTTACTGGCATTGGGGAAGGGCATAAGTTTAAAGGGAATCTATCTGTCTATTGTATACGATACAATTTTCAGAGCGCCACTACTACTGCAACAGCGTTCACAAAGGGCATCGGAACACAAGACGGCACTGCTACAGCCAACATCAAAACGGTGAGTTTATTGAGATATCGCTCATCAAGAGACGACAGCTAATACGGTACTGCTCAAGCCAATACATTTTACAAGAGGGATTAATATCCACGCACTGTGCTGGTAGAGAGAAAACAAAACTGCTTCTGCTACTTCATAACGCAGGGAGCACCAAGACAAGCCTGCTACTAAAACCGAGAGGTAATAGAACAAACATTTTCTGAGATACCGTACCGGAACATGTGTTTAGAACGTTCCGATGGTAAAACTGACTGCTTGGGAGTCTAAGTAACTCTTCTTGGTGGCAGATAGACAGACAGACGACTCGATGAGTCCACCAATGGGAAACGGCCGTTTTATCGTATAAAGTACTGTATGAGCCCATCGGTTCATGCTCTGATTGGAATGTCATGAACTGTTTGGCCATGAAATTATAGGAGATATTCTTGTTTTAATGATTAAAAGAAAATCTACCCTATCTATACCTATTGCAAGTATTATTCATAGAAAATATTGTCTGTCTATCTCTGTGTTTTCAGGGCGTCTCAAGAATAGTACGAGCAATACATTGGAAATTTATCAAGAGGCATCAGGGAAGCCGGTTACGCAACACGTTGTTGCATTTATCATTATTTTTATGGTCAATTTTCTTACTGAGTTTGTAAAAATACCTCAGCCAAAAAAAAAGAATTTTCTGATAAACGAGGTCCATTCAGATATTTAATTTCAATATATAATTTATTGTATACATTACAAAACAATTTAATAGGTTCTTCGCTTAAAACTATATTAACCCCATTGATATTTTAATTCGATTTGATATTTTAGTTCATCTTCATTGATATTTTAATACATTAATTTTAAGTTTTGTTGTTACTTTAAACAGTTTTAAATTATAGACGGTTAAACTGAACTGTGCCATTACAAATTACTGAAAACAAAATTGAAAAGGAGGTTCCAATTTCTTTTAGGTTTATGATAACATTGATAAAACATTAATAAAAAAAATGCTTTTCCGTGATTTACACAATTCATTGTGAGCTAGTTGAAATATAATGTTAAGTTATTGTCAGGCCTGGTTAACAAATACATGATGTTCGGACCACAATTAAACGTTTCCTTTTTTAATCGGCTAAGGACGCTGATGGATACAAAACCGAAAAGACCCCTGGTCAAGGTACCTTTTTCAATTAGCCGGTGGAGTTCTACTTTGAATGTCAATCTATCAGACATCAATAAAATAATAATAATAATAACCAGTCATGGTCTTCTTTACATTTTATTTGGTTTTTGTTTCGGTATTTATCAACAATACAATAATTATTTAGATTTTATTTAATTTCTTTAAACAATTTCTTTAAAATTACAAACATAATTTTCTAAGGTTATTTTACGTTATTGACACTATTTATATTACATAGCAATGTATGAATGTATTTTAACATGCTCATTTTAGAGCATTTTGACAGAATGCCTGAAAACCAGACATTAGAATCTCCAAGTTTACGATGTTAAAACACAAAATATATTTATTTAGCGCCATTTATTTGAGTCCATAAACTAGAACCACCTGTTGCCGGTAAGCTTAATTCAACGCGAGAATACGTGATAATAAAATGTAGGAAACAAGCTATAAGAACTTTTAATGGATGAATCTACATTCGTATATGTGAAAATGTACCATGAACTCAATAATTTTATACGTAAAAAATTCTTATATTAATTATAAAAATTACTTTCATAATAAGACAACTGTCTATATCAGATAGTTGACAGCATACTAAATACTGAGAAATGTTTGGCTATCCAAAGCCTATCCCTTGATGCGTTCTTGACAGCATTATAAGGATAACTCTTTAGACTGCCTCGTTTAGGGTGTCTACCCATCCTGGAAGAGGCTCTTTTAATGTTGGAGTCACTGGAGGCAAAAAAAAACTTTTGACTTTCTTATCAATAAATTGGAATCATCTAATACTAAGGTGTTTATCAGCTGTGTTGAACGTGAGCAGGTAGAGAGCAATAAAGAATATTTATATCCCACATTACTAATGAAGAATATAAGTATTAGTTATAGACATTAGGATATTCACTTTCAATTCAGATAAGTAAAATTTAACCTACTTCTAGAATTATTAGCCACGCCTTTAGGTTTTGGATTAATAATCAATAAAGATTACTAGGTATTTTCATAAACTAGTTAATAGTAGTTTATTCGGCTAGTGCATTCTGATTCAATATTCCGTAAGCTCTCAAGATCGTCATTACAGTCGTGTATTATAAAGCATTCACGATCGTTACACAGTTAATAGCCGTCCTTGGTAACTAAAAGATTTGAGCCTCAGCTTATCAGCTCAGTCAAGGATCAAAGTCCTATTCCCAAATTTAACTATAAAGTTTTTATATTAAGAAATAATTAATTTGCTTTTTTGAAGTAATGAGATAAACTATTCAGATTTAGTTTCTGTACAAGCAAATTTTATGTATTTTATGTAATACATAATATTCTGTATGCTTTATACGTAAGAAGAGCATTTTAGTTAAAAAAAAAACTGAATTTTATAAAGAAGGCAGGAGAGACCAAAAAGTCAAATAGAACAAAACTGTAATTAATAGTTGAAAAGTGAAAATAAATATTTACTTGGCAAATAGAACATAGAATGCTGCTTTCATGTTATTCCATTTGGAAAAAGTCACAATGAATGAACAATTAATTTACTCTGTTTGCTTTAAAAACGCAACGAAACAGAAATATTCTGTTTTCAACAAAGGAGCACAATGTACCTTGCAGACTTGATGTGCACAGAGCGTATTAGGGATCGTGTATTGAAACTGTAAAGTGCAAAGTTCAACAGATACTCTTGTAAAGAGAGGTAATATAACTGAAGTTTTTACTTAGGTCTTTGTTCAAAGTATATATCTTATTGTATGCAAGTAATTTATTTATGTATATGAAATTTTTGTATACAGTTTTACCATAATAACTCACAAGACCTACTCATATTTATTTTAATAAATCGTTAAAAAAAGGTTTAACTAGAATATTTTCAATTATAAGTAAAATTTCCTTTACATTTATTTATTTGCCGTAACTAAAGTAACCAAATTGCATTACAACGGGCGAAAAATCCAAAGGATTACTAAATTTTGAATTTTTGATTAAAATTTTACACGAAGCAAAGAATACCAGTCCAATTACATTGCATCATAAGGTCACGGAGTCCTCAGACATGTGCCTTAGCTATGTGGTACAAGCTTCGCGTTTAGTATCAGAATCTATCGTCTTCTCCAGATGTATTAATTCCTTATTCATTGGGTAAAGGTAGCTCAAATAAGTAAGGTGAAATGGCAAAAACTAGAAATAGAAAAATATAATAACAGACCAATCGGGTGTCATAAGTACTGAATACCTTTTTCGTTACAGAATTAGATTGTAATATAATTAATCCACGTGTCATAAAAATACACATAAAATAAAAGTTATATTTATGAAAATTGTATTACAGAATATTTTAGGAACAATTAAAAACTAAATATTTACTTTAACCAAGAAAATAAGTAGACATCCTTATCCTCGATTTTTATACACAAGTACAAGTAATATTTTTATTCATTTAAATTCTGCCTTTCTTTTATATAAAATAACAAAAAAAAGTATTATGTAGTCAGTCAATGCAAAAAAAACTTAACTAATGCACATTTTGTCTACGAGAATCGTTTATAAATATAAACTTGGTTCGATGTTCCTGAACTGTTATTTACTAAATAACAACGTTTTAAATATTATATTATTAATTTATATTTACATGTAGCTGCTGAGTAATATTTATCGTACTTTGGTGGTGTTGTGGAAAAACACAGAATTTAATTGGTATCTACCTATATAAATTGTTTTATAAGTAAATACTCAACTATACAATTTGCACAGATAAATGTTCCGTAATTTTAGGTGTATATGTAACAAAGTAGTAATTACCACAGCAGCGGATAATCCAGCACGTTGTGGTATATTAATTGGTGCCTATGCCGGAGATAATGACAAACCCGGGTAACATATTTAGCCAGAGTGGGCTCATATCCTGGGATACTTTATCAGCACGCCCACACCAGTAGCACGTATTAGCGCCATTACTGAATGATGAAGTGGACATATGTGTTAATGTCATCTACGTGGTTTAGCATAGTAACATAACATATTGTTATTGGTTTAAGAAATAGAGAAGATTTTTTTTCTCAAGAGTGAATACGAAAAATGCTTTACAAAAATGTCTATACTTGCAAAAATTAACAACGAATATATGATTTTTAATTACATTAATTTACTATCAAGAAGTCACTTATACCAAGAGCTAAAGAAGGCACTAGCTCCGGTGTTACTAATAAAATATTACATAAAAAAATAGGTTTAAGGAATAGAGCATGAAAATATTTCACACAAATTCTAATTTCTAATGGATAAATTTCCCGGCAATAGGTCATTTCGTTCTCAAAACGGATAGGGAGAGAAATAGTTTGACCGCCACCTGGGGAAAGAAGCGTGACTGACGCTCAGCCAGAATTAGGGGTAACTGCAATAATCCATTATTAAAGAAATAAACATGTTTGCAATGAAATATGTCACAATGAAAAAAAAATATTCCTAAGCCCATAAAACAAAAATTTGGATGCAAATGTTCGGCTTCTCTCTGCACAAAGCATATACAAGGAACTATTTTCAACGTGGAAGGCTCAATTTCGCATACTTTACATATAAAAAAGTTACAAAATTACGATCCCGTTTATTAGTGCCAAAATAAATAGGCTACTAATCTTCAGCTTTTAGATGGATGGGTAGCGGAATTGTATGTTTTTTCTGTGATGTTCCAAGGATATATATGTTTTTTATATTACATATATAACTTTATCTATAGGAATATCACGTAGTAAGTCACGTACAGTATCGTTAAAGTTTACTGCAATAGCCATTCGGTAAATAACTCCAAACTATGTTATAGATATTTGAAAGTGACATTTGTTTTGTCAACGCAATGTGTTATATTTATTTACATCGTAAGTTCATGTTTAGGATACTGAAGAATTATACTAGTATTAACTTACTAGCAGTTACCCGTAGGTCCACACGCAATTTCGTAGGCTTTGCCAGACTTTAATGTTGAGATTGTCTTCTTACCACTATCACAAATATAGGTAAAAAACCGTATATGTGGCCGTTATTGTATCTGGCCTTTTCTTTTGTTACGTAGGTGATTTTGTTTCTTTTTCACGAACATGAAATTACACACACACACACACACACACACACACACACACACACACACACACACACACACACACACACACACACACACACACATATACCGGGTGCTTCAAAAATATGTATACGCACTTTAAACTATCCTAGTTTTTTCGCTCTACAAGGCTAATGTTATATTTCTTCGCCAGGTGGCAGTATAATCGTCCCTTTTCGTTATATTGTTAGTTGGAATTTGTAATATCAACATGGCGGACGTACGTTTGAGTTTTGAAGAACTTAAGCAGGTTATTAAGTGGTACTGGAAGTTTGAGAATGTAAATGAAGTTCAAAGACAGTGGAGAAGGGATTATGATACAGAACCACCTTCAAAATTAACAATTACACGCATACGAGACAAATTCGAAGTTAATGTAACAGTGTGTGATGTGCATAAAGGTCACTCAGGTTGCCCTCGAACAGCTACAAGTGATGAGTCTTCAACAGCAGTCTTGGAACTGTTTCAACGCTCTCGTAACAAATCTTCAAGGCAAGGGGCACGTGAAAGTGATGTAAGTGCTTGCACCGTGCTACGCATTCTGAAGAGAGGCAAGTATCGTTTTTACATTCCAAGGCTGGTGCAAAAGCTAAGTGACGACGATCCAGATCGAAGGTTGCAATTTTGTGAATGGGTTCAGGAGATTGTGATACGTGAACCGGAATTTATGGGTAGCATCATTTGGTCGGATGAAGCCCAATTCAAACTTAATGGAACTGTCAATAGGCACAATTGTGTTTACTGGGCTGAAGACAATCCTCACATTACAATTGAAAAAGCTGTAAATTTGCCTGGTGTAAATGTATGGTGCGGTTTGTCTTCAAGGAGACTCATTGGACCTTTTCAATTTGAAGGTACTGTAACTGGTATTAATTACCTAACAATGCTTCCTGATTCCATATTTCCTGCCATTCGTGCATTATACGGTAATGATAATTTTTATTTTCAACAAGATGGTGCCCCGCCGCACTATCAGAGGGACGTACGAGCTTACCTGGATCAAAATTTGCCGGACCAGTGGATAGGACGCAGGGGGCCAATCGAGTTTCCAGCACGCTCTCCAGACCTTACACCACTGGATTTCTTCTTATGGGGCACAGTAAAAGATGAGGTGTACAAACGTAAACCACGTAACCTAGACATTCTTTGGAATGAGATTCAAGCTGTGTGTAGAGAAATCTCATTGGACGTTTTGATACGATGTACAGAATCAGTGGTGACTCGTACTCGGAATTGTGTTGATGCTGCAGGTCACCAATTTGAACAGTATTAACATTTATTATGTACGTTTCATTTACATTGGACTTTAAGCTTTCTAATTTCCTAAAATTTTACTTTGTAGAACGGTACATAAATTTTCTATGGTGTATACATAGTAAGTTCAAAGTGTGTATACATTTTTTGAAGCACCCAGTATATATATATATATATATATATATATACGTACAGTTCTAAGAAGGCCTCTTCTGTCAAATGACAACAAAGATGGGTTTTATAACAGTCTTTAAATGTTAAGTAAAGGTTAGAATATTATATCTTTTATGTCTGCACTGCTAGCAGTTACCAGCTGTTTCGCACGCAATTTAGTACGTTTTGCAACTGATTAGTACTTCTGTTTTGAGTAAATTATATTTTTGACGTCAATGGTGAGTTTCTGTTTTTTGCTTTTATCAAGAAAGTATGTAAAACGTGTGTATTTTATTTGCCATTGTAATTTACTTCGTTTTTAGTATTTCTTGTTTCATATTTCATTTTGCCTTGCTTCCCGATCAAGAATATATATAGCACAGATCATAGAAACATAATTCTGCCAAAAGACATGTCAGATAGGTTTTATCAGTCTTCAAATTTTTTGTAGAAGTTAGGTTAAGTAAGTTGGTTTTTTATATTAATACTTATTATTTTCTAATAAGTTCAGTTAAAATTATATTAAATGTGACACTATTTACGTATTAAAATATTCATATAACGAATGATATTTTAAATATCTTAAAACCTTTACACATGGAATTGATATGTTCCAATCAAGGCAAATTCTGACCATCTTATAGCTTAGGAAATTTTGGTAGAGTATTTACCTAATCACTGAAATTTCAAATCGGCATGAAAACGAAGGGTTACTCCTTAGACACTTTACACACTATAACAGTAAACAAATTAATAATTGTTTCTAAATAACTAAACATTTAGTTGTGATATCATAAATTAAGGTTTACAAATAACAGTGAAATAAAATTTGACAATATCATGTAACTAATTTCACAACTTTAGAAACCAAGATGGGATGTTTCGCTACGTCAAAGATCATTAGGACGTATCCCAGAGAAGCTTTTGAAATAATAACATGCCTATATTCATCCAGGGACTCTAAATATCTCCATGTACAAAATTAGTACAATCGGTTGAATAGTTTACGCGTGAAATCAAAACAAACAAACAAAGGCACTGTGGCTTCTCTAATATTATTAGGATTTAATTAAAAATGTATTTAAAATAACTTTAATCATACTAATAATATTTAAATAGCGTTTTTAAAGCTGCATTGGTTTATTTTTTTTAGTTAACACTTAAATTAAATGAAAATTTTGGGAAAGAAATATTGGGATGTAATTTTAAATTAGATTGTGAGAAGTTACTGTAAAAAACGAATATGCTATCCTTTAGCAAGTTATTACTGGTAATTTTAAAATTATTAGGAAGGTGGTTCACTGCCATGAATTGATCAGAACTTGTCTTGGCAGATCTGAGAAGGCTATTGTTCTCCTAGTTGGATACGGCTGGGCCAATGAGAGAACACCGCGGATGTCCATCAAAAAATTGGTCAAAGTATTGGTGGGAAGGGGAAGTATATAACCGCCAGCTCATAATTTTCGCCCTTCTTTTAGTAATTTTCGTGCCTTAAGTTGATTACAGTGCGCCGTGATTATAAATTCTTTTCCGCGAGGGATTTTGTGGTATGCACCAAATTTATTGTACGTTATATTGAAATAGTCTTCCAGATCTGATATTAAATTAATCTTTTAGTCTTTTTTATAGGAAAAATTAAATTCATAGAAACTACAGAGCCATCTGCATAATTAATTCTCGATGAAAAATAGAGCATAAATGAATCATACAAGTTACATTTGGTTCAAACTTGCAAGCAAAGTGAATTGAAATTGAACTTTGTTAATGACATTTGGAAATTTAGTAATTTATTAATATTTAATTGGAACTGTTTTATTGTGAATTACTAATTGGTAATTAATTGAACTTTAATAATTGTTTGAGAGAATTGTAATCTTAATGGCATAGACTTGAAAATTAAAGATCAACTACTTGAAAGAAAAGTTTAAATGTTTTATTTTTGAATTTTGAGTGAACTTAGAAGTGAAAATTTTATTTTTAGTTATTTCCAAGTGGTATTCGATATTTATTTGAAAACTTTATTATTTTATTTCAGAAGAGAGCTCTGATTTTTATTTTGATATATTTGATTAATATTTTGATATCTTGCCAAATGACCTTTTAAAATTACCAAACGGTTTGTCAATTTGTTGTGGAAAATAGAGTGATGAAAATTCTGAAACTTTGAACTTATTAATTTGCCAGTGTAAAATAAATCCATTAATTTTATTTAGAACTGAGATTATTATTTAAGACAAACCAGATAATATTTAATAGTTAACAATTTAGTAATAAATTGTACTGAATATTCACTCGGATCATACTAATCAAAAAATATTTTATATCGTCTTGGATGTCTCATTGATAATTTAAATATTAATATTCTAAAATATTATTATCTACAATCCAAGTCCTTTATACTTCATACTGTATTAAACTGTTTATTTTGTTACACTAAAATATAACGGAAGTTAAAGATTTCTTTACTATTTCCTACTCTTGTACACTCTTCCATATAATCATAATGAAATATTGCGGTGAGTGCTGTAAGGTTAACTCTAAAAATTATGGAATATTATAAAAAACTTGTTTAATATTCAAGTCTTGAGGCCACGCGGTTCACTGTAAGTGTTTCCAGGTCACGAACTGCAAATTGGTTCGCAGACTAAATCTGCTCAACTGATCAGATGTCTTCTGTTGTCGAACAATCCCCTTTTGCTTTCCACTAAGTTTGTTAAAGCCCAATCAAACTTTCAACGAAGTTAATAATCCTGGGCAAAGACACTTTTTTATACGTACATTAGTTTATAATTTATTTTTATTATATCTATAAGTACGTTTTTGTTTATAATAACTTTACGTGGATTTTTAAAGGATCAAACTATAACGCGTGTGCTATTTATACATTTCAATTTATCTTACTTATCTACCACGAATCAAAATTACAATTACTGTATTCATTTCTGTTAACCACATTTAGTATAGGCTGAGCCACTAATAAGGTGGTATTCCTTTTTAATCCATCAGACATGATATCTTCTATCGGACATGCTAAAGTAAATAGTACCTACCATAGTCATATTAGGACTCTTACCTTAAAAATGTCTTGATATTGTTATCCTGAGTATTGTTAACAAACCATAAAGATAATCCTTAGTCTCTTGATATATTACTGTGCAATTAATATTTCTCAGCTGATGTACAGTCGTAATTAATTGTTCATATTCACTCTATGTCATGTGCAACCATGGGGGACATTTGTAACTTTAAAATAAATCTTTTAATTGAAACTTATTAATATTAAAACTAATTTTTATTTATTTATTTGCAGAGAGTTTGTATTTTTGGCATCTCACACATAAAATATTTTCAATTAATAATATATTTATACTTTATTTAAAAAAATGTATACTTCATATTAATCATTTACTGCACAAAATATACATTTATTATTTAGGGAAAAGGAGGGATATTTTTTTATTATTGAGTCAGATAAGAATACAAGAACCAGTAGTTATGCTTCAAGGTTATATGTGTTAAAATTACTTTCAGGCATTTCACATTTAACCTTTTTGTTTTATTACTTGGGTCTTAATATTTGAATAACAAACATAACCTTTATTTGACATACCTTTATCGCTTTGTGCTTTCACTTAGCTGTTAATAGTATATTTCTTGATAGATTTGTTTTCATTGATTTTGTTTAATTTAAGATATGAAAAATTTAAGAGACTTTAGTTCTAGAAATTATTCTTTCATTTCTTTAATACATATTAATGATTGCCAATGACTTAGACTAGATGGTACGGTGGTTGCCGTAAAACGATATGCATGGCTGCTGCTTGAATGGGTGACCGTTTAGCCATACTGAACTTGGAAGCAGCCCACCAACTCGGCGTTTCTTGGGGGTGGTTTTTATGACAAAATTTACTATTACAGATGATTCCTTAATTCTAAATTACCTAGTAAAATTAAACATTCTGTTATGTTGCATTTATTTTCAGAATTCCATCTTCCATTGTTCCTATATTTTGCTTTAAACATATAAATAATATTTTTGGGAAATTTGTTAGCATTCTTAAATAATAAGGAAAATAATAAACTAAAAAATTTAAAATAAAATTAATAAAATAAATATTCTATCGCACAGCTTTATATATTATTATCAATTAAATAGTTCAATTCAAATTATTAATATATAATATATAGTATATAATACAACACATGCTTCATTTGATAATTTAAATCTTACAATTGTTTTTGTGTGTGTTTATTACAGAATTTCTCATCCCACGTATAATATATTTCAACCTCAACAGTTTTAAAATAGCACTTCCGCAGAAACTTATATAACTGAGTTAAAATATTATTATTATACTAATTTTCATTTATTTGTATATATATATATATATATATATATATATATATTTAAATAAACATTGAATCGCAAAAAGTACTTGCTCCGCCGGGAGTCGAACCCGGATCTCTCACTTGCCGGGTGAATGTGCTACCATTACACCACAGAGCGCTAACTTTTTCCGATTCAATTATTTTGTATTTGGCGGCCGTATCTGTCACATATGCGTTTAAATAAGCAAACTAACATATGATCGGAAGAACAAATACCTGTCAAACGACTTTTATTTACATTAAATTGTATAAATGGCAATTGCCTTATTTGATTTCAATAAACATTGAATCGCAAAAAGTACTTGCTCCGCCGGGAGTCGAAGCCGGATCTCTCACTTGCCGGGTGAATGTGCTTGGGTGTGGTGTAATGGTAGCACATTCACCTGGCAAGTGAGAGATCCGGGTTCGACTCCCGGCGGAGCAAGTACTTTTTGCGATTCAATGTTTATTGAAATTAAATAAGGCAATTGCCATTTATACAATTTAATATATATATATATATATATATATATATATATATTTATATATATATATATATATATATATATATATATATATATATATATATATATATACATTAATCAATTATTTATATCGTATTTTATATGCAACCATGAGTTAATTTAAAATAATTATAATATTTTGATAATCAATTCACGCTCTTTAGTAGCAACTATGTTACGATTTATCGAGTTAGAAATGCTAGGACAACCGTAATAATATCAACTTTGGAAGTTTATTTGCTCATATTTCAATTTTATTACATTTAATATAAAGTAAGTTGCAATGTAATATTTAATCAAGTTTTGGGCATTTTTAAAGTCAACACATTTAAACAAACTAAGAGATAAAACTACATTTAAAGAGTTACGTAATCGGTATAGATTCAGTGCTGCGTCCACTCAGTAGTACGACTGAGTAACTCCAATATGGGATGTAAACTGACCAATATGGCCAGATTGCGTGATGTGTGTCCAGTCAGTGTGAGATTGATATAATGCGCGTAGTGCCGCAGATATCCGCTTGGTCGCGCACACTTGTTTTGGGAAAATAAATGGAAATTGTGAACTGATTAGAAAGTATAAGCATTCTATTAAATTTTATTTTATTTTAATTTTAACTGTATTAATTTTCAACCGGTTTTGTTTAACAACCCTCAGTTTTGTTCCCATCGCCTTACATTTATAGTGAGTTTCTAATAACTAACCTTGGTCTTAACGTCGTTTTAGATTTCAACGATTAGGTAATACAAATTTACCTTAGAAAATTTCCTAATCATAAGAACGTTAGTATTTGACTCCAAAGACACCTTTTGATGAAGTCGACTAGAACTATGCTAGATAAAGTTTAGATGGACTGTTCGTTTGATCAAATGTACCAATTACAGCTATAAAACGTTCTAAAATATTAACTATAAATTTATAGACTGATATGAAACCCATCTTAGTTATATTTTGACAAAAGTAGGCTTCTCAGAGCTCTGCACATACACAAACACATATATTCTTCATCGGGAAAGAGGTAAAATGAGCTTTAGAACAAACAAAAAAGACCGGAATAAATTAAAAGAAACCATAAATAAACATTACAACATATTTTCTTTATCGTTGGAAGAAGGCAAACACAGGTGTCGACATTATAATTCACATGTACCAGAAGTGCTCAAAGGAGCAAAACTTGCGAAAACTGTGCAAAGCCACGGTAACTGAAATGGCTCATTAAAAAATAATACCCTAATCATAAAAAGTCCTTGTGAGATTAACTTATCATTATATTAAATTTCATTCATACAGTTAGAGCGTTCATATTAATTTGTTGTCACTCGAGATTTCCAAATTATATACAAACAAATCTTAAGTATACCGACATATAATACTACATATATAATCAATAACAAACTTTAATAGAACTTCAGATATATGGTTACAAAAACCTAATTTTGATTTTGTGACAATTATTGATGAATGGGTAACTTACGGCACACCACCTATCGTATCATATTAAAGGTGAGGTGAAAGTAAAATTTATAATCTAAAGCTCAATTCATTTTCATGTCATTTAGACAAATAGGGAGACAGACAATCATAAAAAAAGGCGTTGACACAAAATTACACATCATACAACACATACACGTATAAATTATATTTTATGCAAAATAAAAATCCTACGTAAGAGAACTTTGTCTACATATTCTGTAACATGATACATTCAAATGTTTATGTATTAAAGTAGTGTTCAAATACGAAGTATTTAAATAATAAAAGACTACACATCAAGTAACCATAAAATGGCATTTTACGTATTTGGATGGCTGGCCACAACTGCTAGTATGTTACTTGCCGAAATCTATTAAGAATGTACTGGGTTTGCTTAAAAATTTATTTACTTTGATGTTTTCTCGTAACCATCATGGTTACCCTTAACAAATATTTAAAAGAATTCGATAATGCTTAGCCAAATCTCATGGAGTGATATGCAACATAATCTTACTCAGTGCTCTTAATATACCTGTAGAAATGAGACCATCTTATTTTCGTGATATCCTGCGGACAGCTACATAAATACAAATTAAAATATTTAAGCCTTGAGACTGACAGTCTGCCCTTAAGGTAAAAAATAAAAAAAATTAATGATAAAGTAACATACGTTGGCAAAATACAAAAAAAGGGTCGAAATGTAAAAGGGTTTTTCTTAAAAGCAGGGTAACTGAGAAATGCCCTTCATGAAAGTACTTTTCTAGCCTCTGAAAATTTCCACCTGTGTTCCTTGTACAAACATTTTCTTAACAATTCCTTATTATCTTTGATCTTGTATCTTTCCTTTGAATTTATCTTATAGAGATCTGTTATTCTATCATCTATACAGTTTCCTATAGTACGTTTATTAGAGGGTCTAAAGCTACTTTTGGAACATAATATGTTATATATTTAATCGTTTTTTAAGCCAGATACCAACGTTAGTCATTATAATATTATGCTTTACTTAAATAACAGTAAATTATCCTTACTTGATAACATCTCATGTTAAATTTTGAAATAAACTCTAAACCACTCAAAATATTGAAAATAATTATAGCTTTGCATGTAATTTGCAGAGTATATCAGGAGGAACGCTTTGTAAATAGTATACAGTAATTTCTTATATAATGGTAATCTAAACATCGTCTCTGTAAATTTATAGTTCAATAATAGATAGTTGAAGTCCCGAAGTTTCAGATGTACTATTTTTATAGTAGTCACATCTTGGGTGGAGACCTAGAAGTAAGCGTGACTAGAGAATTAATGATTCCACTATATCAGCTAGTTACAAGATTTGAGTTCTAGAAACCTTTTACTTTTCATTAAATTGTGGATTGATCAGTACACACGACACATTATATATTTTTTAATAAAAAAGATTCATCATTAAGAATAATCATCTTTTAGGTTAGGAGTATTTCTTTGTAACCTGAAATTGTCATCGTTAGCAATTCACTCAAAACCAAATAGCGGCAGTTAACATTTCCAGCTTCTAAAAACGTGTCATGTTTTGTGATGTAGACTTTTAGAATCGATTCTTATCAGGAACATTATTATGCAATAAACGGAGAAACTTATATTATTAGGACAGCTAATAGTTTTTAGAATAGACGACATTTAAAAGGAAGACCCTAACAAATATAACATTTATTTAACCCTGATGATTTCACATTTTGTGTCCATCGTATATTTTATTTTAGTTTCACTATTAAGGATGCAGGAAATTTTTAATGTTATAAAACTGTTCAAAAATATTTAAAATATTATCAAGTTTATTCTTTTTATTAGTCTCTATGGTATTTAGAAAGTTCGAAAAGCGAAATATAGTACAGTAATTCCATATGATAAGTTGGGTATTATTAAAATAATTAAAACCTAATGTAATATATTAACGAACTAATTTTTATTAAAATCCAGAACGGTTAGTAAAATGACATTTACTAAACCGCCCTTTGTTGCTAGTAGAAGGTGTGAGGCGTATCTCCACAAACCGCAAACCACACATGTAAAGTTTAGGGTATAGCACACGTAACATAGACGATTGTGTGGTTTCATATTGATTTTAAATGTGTTACAATAATTATATTCTATTTACTACACGTTACCAGTTTGTATTTATTATAAATTTATCATATCATTTTGTATACTGTATATTGATTGATATTTTTCTAGTGTCATTATTTTTTTTCCTATGACCATCCCAATTCTAACAGTTTATTCCATCCTTCAACGTATTTCTAAAGATTTTTATTATAGTTTTATTCTACATGCACCACTATTTTTTGTCTGAGGCTAAATACAAATATTATAATGTAATTTCTAACTACTAAGACGTATGAAAATGATGTACTACATGTGTATATTTACAATGAGAGAAAAAATAAACATTTCTAACGATTATTTACCCAACACCCACATTACCATTGTAAGGAACTTCCTCCTCAAAAACTAGCCTTGTTATTTATTTATTATTTATTTGAAATATACAAATATTTAAGTTATAATAAATAATGCTAAATTCAAGTTAATATCAGAGTATCACTACCGACTTTCCGCATGGTATTTAATCTATTTAAACATTCTTACCAGTGACAGTGCCAATACACAACACCTGTACAGCTACCTTGACGAATTTTCAGAATAAACACATTCGTATGGGAATTTGAATGCGTGTGTCTATAAAAACATTACATATCAGACATAAAAACACGATTGTGCAGGATAAGACGTGTTCAGATCTAATTTGACAAATCTGCACAGGTATTTTACACTTTTAAATATATGTAAATCACATTTCTAATAAAATTTATAATTCGTTTAATAAAATACATTGATTCAAAATTGAATTTTTTATATTGTAATTCACTATACTTATTTAAAGGTTTAATTTTTTTTTCCTTCTTATAAAATATTATTTTTTACTATATTTGCTACAATAAAATAAGCTCTCTGATTTTTATATGCCATTTCGTGTATATATTCTAATTTCAAGCACATTTGAAATCAGCTTAGACATATTGTGTTCTCATAAATTAGTTCGTAATGGTTTGTGAAACTCGTCAGTTCTAATGAAGGAGGAGGAACTCTTCTTATTGGAATATCAATTTTCTATTATTTTACAAAAGAAAACTCACAATTCTCCAATTTTACCACGAGGTCTTTCGACATCGAAGATGCCATCATCAGGTGTGAATCAACAATTTAAAAACTAATATCAGCTGAGTAAAACTAACAAGATTTATATGGTTAAAATTAAAATTATTATACGTATAACAGTTTTAGTCAAAAAAGAATTTAGTTATATTTTAAAGGAGTGGTGAATTTTGAATCGGTATAAAATCATTGTTTAATATTTTATCTTTATGTTTTGTTATGTATAATGTTTCATATGCGTCGAGTTCTTCTTGTTTTTGTACTTGTTTTAATAATGTAAAGTTTTTAAAGGTGTGGTTTGTTTCAAAAGCATGTTTGGCAATAGAAGATTTTTCAGTTTGTCCATATTTATAATATCTTTCGTGTTCTTAAATCTTCTTTTAATGGTTCTTTTTGTCTGCCAATATAAATGTTATCACAATCTTCACAGTTAATTTTGTAAATGGCACTTTTATTTTCATCTAAAATTTTATCTTTAGGATTTCCAATTAGGTTATTTATCTTATATGGTGTGTAAAATGTTATGTTCATGTCAAGATGTTTTCTAAATACTTTTTTAATTTCTTTATAAAATGGACCATAACTCATGGATTGCCAGTTCCGTTTTTTTTCACTTTTTAAAGTTGTTCTCGATGTTTTCTGATAAATTGTTCTTTTTTTTAGTTCTAGTTCTATAGATCGTTTAAGTATTTCAATAACGTATTTCCTTGTTTTAAATCACGATGCTAATTGTATATTTATATGTAGATTCCCATTAAATTCTTCTTATTTTACATATTTCGTGGTTCTGTGTCTAGTACCAAATCGTTAAAGTGGATATGTCGGTCAACAATGAAATTTAAATATTTTTATCAAACCCTAAATGTGACATAGTTAAAAAGAAACGAGAAAATGTTTAGCGTTAAACATTATTGAAGCTCATAGGCCTACATTCAGAAATTTAATTATGTTTCTGAAATATCCTTATTTTCCTTTAGAATATATTATTTTATACATTTATTACATGACGTATTTTAGAAAAATCCACTTTTAGGTTTGGTTTATTCTCTCGTTATTATCATATTCTTATAAAAATAGAAGTATACTATAATTAGGACGAATTTTATAAACTCTAGTTATCTTTACAAATTATGTCCCAATAACGTAGAGTATAGTGTAAAAACATAGAATTTGCACCAAGTAGTAAAAGGGCCTGCTTCGAGAGTGACCGTATATTCTGGATCGGTAAGGTTGAGGAGAGGAGTCTCCTCCTGTTGAGATCAACGAGGAATAATTTAGAGCACTAATCTCAAGTCATGTTTCTTCAAAAGAAGGTTAAGCCAGCTCTGGATCAGCCACTCGAGTCAAAGCAGGCAGGGGGTGGCACACCCTTATGTCTAGGCTAGCAAAGTTTGACCATTTAGAAACCCCACCATCTCCAGTCATCTCCGGCAGTAGACTAGACCTATCGAACTACTCTGTTCCCCGTATTCTCGATATTTGCGGTTGGTGATGGACCGCTCCTGGACATCGATATAGTTGCACATATGTAAGCGACAGATCGGTTTTGCTGGGCCAGTATGGGTTCTAATAAGAGGTATATAACAGCCAGAAATGAATCCTCCTGGGATAATGTACGTATTGGTCAATATGGTATTTACAATATTACTTGACAAACTCTAATATTGGTTGCAAATATACATTAAATTTAAATTTTTAAGGATGTCCTGCTATGTACAGAATAAAATAATAGTATTGAAATTAGAATCAATTGCTTTATTTAAAATTTAGCGCCTATTACCATTTTACTAGTTAATTATGGATATTATTTATTTGAAAACTAATATAAAGAAGATAACATGTTTCATTTACCTAGTAGAACCACACAAGTACAGGATTTTGTCAAGTGGGTGGCTCCTAACTCTATTTTTTGTTAATGTCTGACTGTCAACTATAATGTCTCTAAACTGTTACACTGTATGTAAAATCTGTATTTTGTATCACTATAGGCAATGATTGTAAAAATAATTCATAGATTTTTAAAAAAGCTTCCTTTATTAATTAATTTACACGTTTTATTAACCAAACTATTAATACAGTCCGGGTTTTAGCAATAGTTATATACAAAAGTACCGAATGTTTCTATTGAAATTCTTCGTGGTTGATTTTAAATCTAATTACATTAAAGATTCCTAAATCTAGAGTGAAAGTTTGTGGTCTAACATAGGCAACAAACAAACAACACAACCTCACAGCCGTCAACAACAGACGTGAGGGGGGTACTCCGCAAACCACAGCACGTATGCATACTTCAGAGCGTGTCACAATATGGGTTACGCCGTTCAGGATTCTGATATCTATGGTATTATATTATTCCATGCTAAAGAACATTAAATAATTAAAATCTGGGATGAAATGTATCGGCGATTTTGTTTTGGAGAAAACATATTTTAGCCTTTTCGTCAAAATTACCAAAAAAACTTTTCTTTCTTACAATATCACGTAACTTTTTTATGTACTAGTTAAATGGTAATATCATAACAGTTAATTGACAGAATGACTACATAATATTTGATGAATTGAGGGAATATCTTATGGTGTTTATAAATATTTTTATAAAACTGATGTATTATACTAACTAAAAGAATAACTAAAACAATTGCAATTACACACATTATTTACCAATGCTTTACCTTTATTTCAAAGATTTTTTTAAATCAATTAAAAAATAAGTAGATCCCATATAGGTGTAATAAGTGTATTGGCAATTTTGACATATCCTTATGCACAATTGAAAATTTAACGACGTTTTATTTTATTTTAAGAAGTAAAGAAAATAATAGAGTTAAGAAAGACTTGCGCTATCTCTTCAAGTTAGGGATTGAGTACTGTTTCATATAAGTATTTTCCATAATTTTCTGTAACAATTCATTTACTTGATGAAAATACGTCAGACATGTTATATTAGTTGCATCCCCGTCTTGCTTAGTTAACCAACACTCTCTGTTTGTTTTCTTTAGGGGAACATTTTAAAATTTGAATTGAATGTGTAAATTAAACTAATAAATTCCTATATTTTTCTATAGTTGTCGGTTTAAAAACTGAATATGAGAAACATAGTATATTAGGCTATAAAGTGGTAGCCGTTCAAAACTTTCAAAATGAAATAACTAAAATAACCTTAATGAAGATTTCGTTATATATTATTTTGTTAGATTAGTGAAATATGAGGCATATATTAGATGAGACTTTTTATAGGAGGTTTTTTACGCTATTAAAAATAATAATCAAGTAGTAACGGTTTTACTAAGTCTCATCGTTCACATCCAGAACAATATACAAATTTAGTAGTTTTCATAGTTTTTAAAAAATAGGAATGTACTATGTGTGACATTTCGTACCTATTTTGACCTAAGAGGTGAAATGGAGAAGTTTTGTTGATTAATTTACGGAATTAATGTATAATGATTAAATTAGAGAATTTTCTAGACTGTCTGCCTAGGGGTAGCTTATTTATGTATGATTTGATATACCGACAACTGATAGGTCTACTTTAATTATTTTCAAAACATTATCTGTACTTAAAACTATACATGTATTGTTATTTTTAATATATAACGAACTTAAACTCATTGACATACCGACATTCAGACACTTTATATCAAGAGAAGTAAAACAAAAAGAAACTCACCAGCCTGTCTACATGCCAGTGACAGATAGATGTAACTCTGGCAGTGACACCAGTGAGCCTGTGATTGATCACTGTAATGTGAGTGGGGAAGCTTGCTGTCTGTAGGTTGGCCCTACTTGAATTAGGTTATATTGTACACTAGCAGATACCCACGGCTTTGCAATCAATTTCCTGCTGAAAATATAACATTTAAATTAATTTGATAATAATCACTGAAAAATAGTCCAATAATTTTGATTTTACACTGATCATTTTAATTCTAATTTTAAATACCATTGTTTTGGAGGGTTAAAAGTTGTACAAATAAATGTTATTTAATGCAGGGAAATAACGCGAATATATCTCAAAAATTTCATGATAAGTGATTTCCATGGATATTAACGCAATAATAAACCTTATTTGACAAACCAAAATTGAAATAGATGTTGCCTAGTACGGTGTAATTAGACCTAAACCTCAACATCCAAAGTAAAAAGTTTTCCTCCAACACCAAATTGCTCTACATAGTCCCCCTTATTCTATGGTAAAAAGTTACACCATTTTGAGCGTCGGGTTTGGGGGTGAGGGGGGGGGAAATTTGAAAAATCACTAGTTTTTTTAGTTTTTCGTAAATATTTCAAAAACTAAGCGGTTTATCCTAAACATTGTTATATACAAAAATGTTCTATGTTAAATTTTAAAAAAGAATGGTCCTTTTCATAATCACTCTAAATTGTACGGTTCAAGAGTTACAGACGGTGTAAATGTTAACTTTTTCGTAATTTTCATAATTTTTTAAAAAAAATAAGCTTTGTAAAAGAATGTTGCTATTTCAGTGGCTGGTGGTATGTTAGTGATAAGTCCTTGAAGGAACGACAACCTCACCATCATCAAGGGGCACTCTTTTTTAAGGGAAAAAAAAGAGGCTTCCACAGGCCTAGGCCATATAAACCTGTGGTACGGAGAAACCCACCCTGAACTTTCTACGAACATTGCAACATAAATTCACTTCTTAAGCATAAATATCTTTCAAATTTGGAATGTTCAATGTCTTTATTAACTTCACTCATCCTCCAGCACATTATCCTCCTCCTCTAGCTCGTCGTCTAAGATGTTATTATTGTCCATGTTATCACATGCTTGGCCTGAGCAATTGCTGCATATGTTAGTGCAGTTTAGACCACTCCTTCTGCATTCACAATTACGAACGCATTCATCTTTGCAAGTACACATTATAAGGGACAGTAATTCCTGGGGGGCTGCAGGACGTGCTGTTGTAATTGGTGTCAGGTGGTCGCCAATCTTCTTCCAACCCCACTCGAGTGGATCCTTATCTTCATTCAGCCACTGTTGTACCTGGTGGTAGGTCCTAAATGAATGCTGTCTGGACGCTCCTGAAGTGGGGGGTAGTGCATCCAACTTCAGTAATGCATGTATAGGCTGCTTTGCAATCGCTTTCAAGTAGGACTGGTAGCGGAGACAATCTAGATCTTCAGTGTTCTTGGCTCCAAAACATTGCAAGTAGGAAGTAATTTCCTGCATCAGCCACTGCACTGGGGTCGGCTTTGGGGTTGATGAAGACCAGAAGTTTTTCACGAAGAACGTTGTTGGCTTGAACTTTCCTATAAGGTGCAATTTTTCCCTTCTTATAGACAGCAGACACAGTGTCACATCCTGTGAAGGCGTATGTAACCAGAAAGTACATCTTTCATATCCCCAATGCCTTGCTGAATGTCAGAAATAATGTACACTTTTTCCTGGTGATTTCCTTTTTTAGGTACGACCATTTTCAGTTTATTCCCTGAAGGTGCGTGGACAGTCAACAGTACTAATAAGTCCGTGTCATCACCAATAACACACGTTTGAACATCTTTCTTCGCTTCATCAATAGCTGTTAAGACTACTAATAGGTCAGCATCACCCCGATGCTTGAAGAACTGTGCAACCACATTGTTGCAAGTGCGATAAAAGGAGGGTTATTAGACCCATCTTGTTTTTAGCACTAGCTAAAAATTCATTTTGATTTATGTTGACATGGATTGAGTCTTCTACTTTGACCACAATGTTGGAACGTGATCTTCGTAGGTGTTCTTGATCCTTTGTGTTTACTTCGTTCGTAAACCATCAAAAACAACAGTCGCTTTTTCCATAATGAGTACATACGTAATCACTATATTGCTCGCAAATCTGTTTTAAATGTAGCAGGCTGTTGCCAGACAACACGATGTAGGAGGTGGCCTCCGTCAATTATATAGGACACTTTCACTGGGTCATCGATGTTTGAGATGATTCTTTTGAATCTGAAACAAAACCGTCACCATTGATGATTTTTTCCCCTTCCTCATCAAGCCAGATTCGTCAAACAGTGATGGAGGATATGCACAGAGTTCAAACCTGAAAAATTTCCTCTAATCTCTCATCACTCCTTACTGTACACACCATCCGATGTAAGAGAGTGTTAGGATTTACACATACCATGTCGTTGTTAATTTTCACCGACTTCGTTATAGAGACTAGAGACTTGACAGCAAACTTTCTTTTCATGTGTATTTCTTTAAATGTTTTGTTTTCAAATAGCTTTGATGGATATGGCTCCTATTTCAAATGCTTTATCGGTGCAGAAGACAGAACCGCCATTGGTTGCGGCCCGCGGTCCAAGGTCACTATGATGGCGGCCACGCCTGCTTGTACTACCACGTTTCTCCTAACAATTACTTTTTACTTTTTCAACCTTCTATGGTGCCTCTTAGCCTCTTTTTGACTATAATACTGTAGTATATTATTACTCTTTAATTAAATCATTTACTTATTTCTATATAGCTTTATTTGGAAAAAAACCTTAAAAATTATATCATTTTTATTTTACACCGTCTGCAACTCATGAACCGTAAATTTACAGGGAATATGCATAGGACATTTTTTGTTTAAAATTTCATGTAGAATATTTTTGTAGATAACACTCTTTGTGCTAAAACAGCTTAGTTTTCAACCAATTTCCAAAAAAACTAAAAAAAACTACTACATTTCCTACTTTTTCTCCCCCTCCCCCCCAAACCCGGACGCTCAAAATGGTGTAACTTTTTACCAAACAATAAGAGGGGTTATATAGAACAATTTGGAGTTGGAATAAAACTTTTACTTTGGATGTCAAGGTTAGGGCCTTTTTTTTAGGTTAATAACACCGTACTTTTGTATACAAAGTATCCATCAATTACTGTATTAAACTTTGCCATTTGTTTGGTCATATAAAAATAAGTATGAAAATCTTATATAAAGTTTAGTATTTACTTGTTTTGATTGTCATCTGTCTATATTAAATTTTAAGGACAAAATCTTTAATTTTAATTAAATGTATAAATTCAAACTATGCAAGATATTTCGTGTAAAATTAAGACCTATATTGAAAGTAGTTTCATAAAAATATCCGTTAAGTTGTCGAAATGTTGCCCTAAAAATAATAAATGCAAAGACTAAAATAATAATTAAGACATTAAATGGATAATTTATATCTTATGGGATGCTTTGATACTAATAGTTTAATACTACGTTTATATCGCTAGAAAATAATAGTAGCGTAGTATAAAATTTTACTAAGCACACTCCCACACTTAAATAATGATATAGACTTTTAAACTATTGATTGGTAATCAGCCTATTACTGCATTTAAAACTGTAATTACAAGTCAATTGTTGTCATTATGAACACATGCTATGAACTTTGTTTGAATACAATGTGTGTTGTTCTAGCACATTTTTATACAAAAAGCTCGCTATTTAAAACTCGTTATTTTAGTGGCTCTTTTCGTTGTTTACGTATCGTAAGCAAATAATGCTTTAAAAAAATTTTTAACGTTATTATTACATGACTTGATACTTTAAATGTGTTGCTTTAAAGATATAGGATACTGAATAAATTAAATTAGACTTGTGCTTAAGCTGATTATCACAATTAATAGCTCAAATTACTAGATCATTGTTGTAGAATTTATTTAATGCGGTTGTTTTGGAGTCAATGTGACAAAGAAAAGAATTTGTAACAATGGTTTATATTTTATGGCTTAATGAATATTTTAACAAACTGGAATAGTAAATGTCTTGATTTCAGTTCAATATAGAAAGATAGGGTGATGTATTATGTAATAGCAAAATATCAAACAATAGTTATCAAAGTATATTATTAAAGGTTGGATATTATTAAAATTTTGAATGAATCATTTCTTTTACCTACCCTTGTTACAGATTACTGAAAAATTTCGTAGCAAATGGACCAAATTCCTACTACGAGACAATAGTTGAGGAGTGTTTCGAAACCAATTATTATTTACGGAACTTGTTTGCTAATACAAGCACTGAGTAGAAAATAAACAGATTAGGAGCTAATAAAATGCGCCCCTCGTGGAAACTGGTTGTAACGAACTAGTAAAACACTCTAGTAAAATTATTCGTATAAGTGATTAAAGTTTCAAGTTTAAATATTAAAATACCGTAACAAGGCTAAATAAGACTTTTTTCCTGTCTTGTTCTAAAATTTTTTCTTAATTGATACTAAATGTTTAATCTCTTCGTCAGCCATAATGTCTTAGCCTTATGTAGAGCATATTTTGAGGAACGAGACAGAAGTAGTTTATCATTCACGTGTAATAAGAAATGTATTTAACTAAGTTTATTGAAATAATTATGTACTTTGCTTTATCGTAGTTTGTTTTGAGTTTCCTGTACAAAATACATAGTCGTCCACACTGGGTTAGTGAATCGACTTAAAAATTGGCCACTGATACAAAATTTGTTATATTCCTCTTCAAACAGCTACTTGAAAACTAAAGTACCTGTAAGTATTCTCAAGGCATATTAGATAAATTGAAAATTAATATTATACATTTTGGGTGAGACTCTATCTCTATTACTTCACATCCATCGACTTCCCACATATCCAATGGTGGCTCTATCAGTGTTAAATCAAAATTTGACTTTTGGAGATAAATGTGTACTCTTAAAATTTCTAAAGTTAACATTTCTTAACTCTCCCCCATTTTAATTACGTTAATAAATTTATTATAAAATTCAAAAATAAGCGGCATCTTCAAGATCCCTCTCCTCCTCTGACCTAAGATCTTGCTGTTCAACAAACTAGTTGTCAGATCTTCATTGAATGAATATTAATTTAACTCTATATTTAAACTAAACTTAAATTCTCTATTTCCTTTTTAAACTACACCAGAATCACCAGGATTTGAATTTTGATTTCTTATCCTCATACCTAACATTCTAATAATAAGGTGTCAGTATAAATTCTAAGACAATACTCATGAACCAAACTAAAGGAAACAAAACCAGAGTATCTATTTATGTCCATAAATATTCTATTATCCAGTCTAGTAACATTCTAATATAGTAGGGGCTATTAATTATAATAGTAATTTCACAATAACTCATGTTATTCTTTTTATATCGGACATATACATATCGTGTAAGCCTACTGAGTGTTATCTAGAATTACTTATTTATAAAATCTTATGTGGGATATCTTACAAATAGTTAGGCTACACGTGGTACTATGTAACCACCATTAAAATATCTTATGATTACACTCAGTTTTTATTCACTTTCAGAAAATTCTAAGACGCTCATCCTTTTCCTTTGTTGTACCCTCATCCTTTCATGTTGTTAAATACACTATCATCGAACTGGATGTTTCCTATAAATAAATGAGCTTCATGCAAATTGCGTGTGTCGAGATCAGTTCGTTTTTGAAGTTCATACGAACAGAGACATAGTCACACAGAAATAAAATTGTCCAACCCTAAGAGTCCTTTGCCAGAATTCATCGAATATTAGGCTAGATTATTTTAGGTTCAGGTAGGTTAGTTTAATATAACAATATTATGGTCGGTTAGGTTAAGTTAGCTTAAGTTGGGTTAGAAGATAGGTTAGGTTAGAACAGTATTAGCTGAGGCAGCACAAGTCATTGCGGGAATTGCACACATCGACCTACAAGCTGAAGAAAGAAATAGCAATTACAAGATCCAGAATAGGCAAGGAACCAAAACGATCTTTCCAGCGCATCGCATAAAAATGGCAAAAGGAATGTTGCAGGAACGACTCACTGGACACGAACTCCCATCAAGGACATACGAAGTTGGACAGAGAGAAAGCGTGGAGAAATCAATATTTACATCGAAGTATACTTTAAATTCTTTACTGGTATACACCTTTTTTGTTTCCTTTTTGTGAGCAACAAATAGTCGAAATATTAAAGGATTATATGAAGCATTTTCCTTTATTATATATATATATATATATATATATATATATATATATATATATATATAATTTAATTTCAATAAACATTGAATCACAAAACTTAGTTCCCCCTCAGTTCTTTTTCACATATATAGAAGTATATACGTACAATGAGAACTAATGACTTACAAAAAGAACTCTAACTGTACGTCGATAAAATGAAATGTTAAGGGTAACAAAAGAGCTACAGTTTATTTCCTTTGCCCCAAATATTGGTTTTACATTACGAGAATGTACATTTTCTTAGTACATTTATTTGTAACTGGCGAGGAAGGGAAAGGAATTTGTTCCGATTTTGCACCGATGTAAGCGTCTGTTATTTTTCATTTTGCTGTATTTGGCTGTATACATATATAATATAAACAGCCTCTTTATGTATTCACAGGATACCCAAACTCCCTAATCTGTCGTTGTGCACGTTGTTGGTTTCATGGAACTAAATGGAACTATTAATAAATTTGAAGGAGATAAAACTAGATGAAAGGAATACCTGACGTTAAGACGAATCAGCGAGCGTTATCGAAGACGATGACAGAATGTCACGTAATAATACTGTGAACCGCTGTTTGTAACAGCGCGCTCCTCCTTAATAAATTGCCTCCTTACAACGTGTACTGGATGACACATTTGCAAAAATTTCTTAAATTTTTTTTTATAGAATAGATCGTTTGTATTCGAGCACTTGCCGTCTCAAGATAATCAATAAGCTCGCTTAAGGTCTCAGACGAATCAATTAACCCCAGGAATTAATATCTCGGTTAACACAGTGTTTCTTATTAAAGGTATTTTACTGTGATGAGCTTTTTACTATGTTTTTAGATAGAAATGAACATTTCATCACTATTTTCTTTGTCATTTTTATATATGACAAATATTTACATATAATTTTAAGGTTTATTCCATAATAGTACACTGATTGTGCCTATAATAAATTAAGAAAGGATTATTTTGTATTATTATTAAGAAGTTACGAATGCCGTACAATTATAAAAAATATTTTTATTACAAAGTATAATTATTAACGTTTAGTGCATGTGGTTTTTTAAAAAGTAACTGTTTCTTAATTGACTTTTTAAAACACTTTCTAAAAATAAACGAAAATGTTATCTATGGTAAATATTTGTGTAAATTCTTAAAACTTTTCTTTTTTCTTTTTGTAAAACTTAGATGAAATAGGTGAATTTTTATAACAAAACATTATTCATATTAATTGTATCTATATTTTATAAAATCCTGTGAAAGAGTGTAATTATTGACTATTCGTTCTGTCAATGTCAAATTCAGGTATATCTATAAAGTAAAAAGTAATATAGTTTTCTAGTAATTAAGTATGAAACTTATAAAATGCTATTACGCTTAGAAAGGAAAGCACAGTCATTTTACTCAAGTAATTTAATTTTCAAAACAGAACTTTTTTCACTAACGAAAACTCGAAATATATTTCATTAACTTAATAGTATGTGTCTAAACAATCCTATCCCATACAAACTTGACCAAAGACTTGATAAAAACGATGAAAATCTAGAATTTTAGTATGGAAAATTTGGGTACACGGCAACTTTATCTTACGTTCTCACGTCCCACAGCGTTCAGTTTCAGTGGTTTCTAGGTCATATACCCACTTTCTTGAGTTGACTAGATATTGATGTATAACTGCTTATAATTAATTCATTAATTGTACAGTATTGCATCAAATTTTGGACCCGACTGACCTTAAATTGCACTGTGGCAACTATTTATTGCTCTAAACATTTTTCAATGTACGTATTGTTAAAATTAAGATATCTCCGTTTCCGGAACCATAAGAGGATTAATTTATTTTCCAACCTTAGTGGCAATAAACAAGGAATTGAACATTTTGAAAAAAACAAGACTCTCATCATTAACCATACAAAATTAACTTAAAAGCCACATTTAATGAAATTAAATTAGTATTTTGTCTGACTTAAATCAAGGGATATACTGAATAGATATAGACTCTAGATGACATTCGTCTTACCCTCCAATTTTAGTAATATATAATCGCATATAATATTAAATATTTAATTACATATTATTCATAACTTTCACATGTTTAGAACCATATATATGAAATTATTATTAAAATATGTAATTAATTTTATGCCAATCTTCAAAATTGTTCCACATTTTAACACGCTACGTGTATAGAGAGCTGAAATGGGACTAAACTTATCGTTGGCATTATTCAATTGATGTTTCTTAAAAGTAAAATTGCTGATAAGAAATTTAGTATTTTTCTATATATAACATCATAACCTACGCAAAAACAAATTTTAATTTTCCCTTATAGCACTTTTAAGATGGTAGAATCGGTCTTTGGTTTCTTTATTTTTTTATAACAGTTCTACGTCTTTTATATAGCCTACCTTTAAGAGAGAAAACATTGCCCAACGTTAAACGAGAAACTTAATTTTTGAAGTTCCTTTATTTATATCATAAGCAATTAAAATAATAAGTTCTGCGAAAGTTCATTTTGTCATGTAACTACAACAAATCATGTTACCCTACACGTATTCTGTCAGAATTATATAATTAAGTTTGCCAAGGATAAAAATCTAGGGCTTAGGTGTACAAAATTAGCTAAAAATACATCTAAATTGTATATTGCAAGTAATCACGTGTTTTATTAAGGGAAGTGGGAAGGCCCTATCCTCGCTATGTTACATTTGTTAAATTTAGTTACACTTTTCTCAGGAACTATAACAGATATAGAGTTTAAACAAATTATATCTGTATACCGCTACGCATTGTAAAGCCACATTACTAGAACTTTTGTATTAACTTTTTTGAATACTGAAAAAAATCTTTCTTCAAAGTGTTATGTTTTATCAGTTTTTTTTAACATACTACATTTTCTCTCGCAAATAAAAATTTGTATGCAATAATTATAATATTGTAGCTTAATATTATGTAGATGTACATGCATAAATGTTTAATTCTATTTGTTCTACTTTCTAAGAAAAGTATACCGTTTAATAAAAAAAATTCAATTATCAGTAAACGAGTAACAAAGAAAATTAACACAACGTTCTCATTAGATGAGTCCTGCAATATAATGTGGATCATCAGCATCTATTCCCTTGTCTTCTTGTAGTTTCCTCTTTGTTTTTTTCGGCTTGGTAGCTGCTTTACACACCACTTCTTCTGCTGCCTTTTCTGATTTCTTCAATCGTATTCTGCCCATGGTACGAAACGCATCGACCGACTTTGTAGACATTTTTAGTCCTAATTTATCAAAAACACTCGACTTAATGGTATACTCCTTAATTAAAGTTTAGAACTGCATAATTGGAACCCATTTTCAAGGTATCCATCCTAAAAAATTGTGTTTTTTTTTTTTTTTACTTTTAACAAAACTATGTTATTGAAACATTAATTTTGGTTTTGTTTTTGGCCATGAAAGCACTTTTTAAAAGTTCAGGATTTGATAGGTAAGTAAATACTTTTTTCATGACAAGTAATATAGCGTCAGGAAGGCTGTGTTTATGGCTAAAAGCCTTCTTCAGTTCTTTTTATTTATTGTAGCTACACCACAAATCAGCTCCCTTTGGGCCTATGTCATTCCGGGGGTATCGCATGTTAACAGCTTATGGAAATAAACGGCCCTTACACTTTTTTCTCATGCCTTGTACTCCAGTGTTATCTGACACAGCTAGTCTTATGGCTAATGCCTAATGTTTGTAACTTGTCAATATATAGATCGGTGAGGATTTTTTTACCTCTTATCTTACGAATAGAACTCAAATCCGAACAAACTTTAAAAACACGATTTTGTTTATGTTGTGCAAAAGAAAACAAAAGTCAGAAAAATAACCACTGATGGCAGTAGACAGTACTGGCTGGCACTACCGACCTAAAAGAATAAAAAATCACTAACAGGTTGGTGGAAGTAGTACTGCTATACAAAGTAAGGCTTACCATGATGCTAATATAAAGCAAAAAAATCTTGAGACATACTATTCTGTTATATTACAAAAAGTATATTTAGAGTGATCGTACATAAATTCTAAGACCAGATCCTCCTGAAATATTTCAATAAACTGCTCAATAATACTGAATTAAAAACAGAAAATAACCAAAAAATAAAATTTGAACATTTTCATTCCTCTTTATCACAAAGTGTTATTAGATCAACCTAACCGTACTCTATAAAGCATCACCAGGAAATTATAACACAAATCAGTTTACCTATTAATATTACAGCTACCACTACGAAGTTATTCTCTGTGTAAATTAGGTAATAACAATAGGTTCCAATTTCAATAGCGTTCCAAGTACAATTAATTCCTATCTTAGTATTATTCCGCACAATACAATGATATTCCAATAATCCAATTACGGTGTTGTAGACGTTACCGCACCTTAACGGTATTATTGTCTCAACAGTGCACTACTACATATCAACTTATGGGAATTGATAATCAACAGAAAACCATGTCACAGTTTTGCATGCCTCATTCTTTAGTTATTAACTTCTTGTAATCAACATTCAACTTATGATTTTAATATTAATCATTCAAATGTAATTACATTCACGTTACGCTGAAAACAAAGTTCCTTAGCCTACAATTCTAATTAATGACGTGGTTATAAAGAAATCTGAGTCTACGAAGTTCTTGGATAAAACCTTTGCAATGGTTTGACCAGATATGATCATGTCAGCTTTATTTGTGAAAAAACGGTATCAGCTGTGTCTACGCAGAAAACATCCTGTAAGTGACAAGCAAGGATTCAGTTGCAGTTAAATTGTGCATCATAAAAATCTGAAGGTGCTGTTCAAGTTAAATAGTAGACTATTCAAACAATGGGAAACAATTTAATTTAGTTTAGGCAAATAGACTGTATGTATCATTACAATTAATACTAACGTTGTGTGTCAAACTTGCTAAAAAATCTGGTTGGAATCCATCATTATAGTTATTCCTCAAGATTGTGTTTTCGGCCCTTTGTTAATTTTTGATAATACATCTAGTATTGCACCTTGCATATTTTAAGAAGTTTCATTTATAATGTATTTAATAATATTCTTTAAAAGAATAAACTGAATGACTGGTTGTTTAAACAGTATTCATTTAAAGCATTTGACTGAACCTAATATATGTTGTCCTTGATAAAGGCAAATCTTTAATCAGATAAATGAAAATATTCTGTGATTTTCAGACATAGCTGAAACAATATTGCAGTAGATAATATATATTACGAAGTACATACGTACAACCTGTTACCCTCTCAGATTATACTGGTTCAAACCATACAAAATAGCTGCATTTATTGTTCCTTATATCTCGTGTCATTTGTCAAAGTATAATTATCATAATAAAATAAAATAATGGCTACAAAGTTATTTTTCCCGTTTATTTTTTTAAGTTCCCGTTTCACATTATTCAAAACCTCTCCAATTTTGTATAGTGTGAATAGTTTATACTGGATTAGTATCATTGAAAACCTTTATTTGAAAAACCTCGAACTATGTTCTTATTTAAGATATAAGACTGTTTAGTGGCCGATCCTGTCATGACTAAAAATATGTTAATTTCAATAAAAGTTTAGATACTTATATACAATATTTATGGGTAAAGTGTTATTGTTTTTCGGCTATGCCTAAAAATACAAAGCAGATCCAAGGCATTGTGACTATATAAGGAATGCTTGTAACTATAAGTCTTATAGTTTTATTTAATAGCTAAAAATATATAGTCGATGCTATAAAAGTTTAATTGTACATCGGCTATCATTCTGATCATTATTTTTATAGTATACAAACTTTATACGAATATTGACATTTAATAATTACTCTTATGCTCTTTTTTATAACGATGAGTCGATTGTGTAGGAAACAGGATTTTCCGTAAATAATGATACGAAATATCAGTAACAGTACGTTTCGAGATGTAATATTTTCCTCAGGTTATTCAACCAACGCAACACATTTTGTTTTAATTGTATATAATAACGAACTTCTCTTATAGAATTTTGACCATTAAATGTCAACATTGCATTTCCGTATTTGCGTTATGAATTATAATACAACCAGATTTACAAGCTTTATTTTAAATTCCATGAACGGTACTTTATTTCATGTATTTTGTAACTAAACCTCGCTCCCACATATAAACCACTAAGCAAAATAGACATGGATGTTAGAATTTGCTCTTAGTAAACATCAATGCATCATTTTGTTAGCCTAATAAGGGTTGTGTACATATTCTGTCTCGCATGTTCTGATTGCGCTACGAGCTTGTTTGATTTGTTGTGTAAGTAGTCAGTTCAAAGGAAAATAGCTTGCGAGGTTCTCTATGAATATAATATAACTTATAAAAGTAGCTATATTACCATCAGTCTTCAAATTCGTCAGACAGTCCTCATACTGAATGTCTTCAAAGATCCAGATACAAGTTTTATGTAGTATTCTTCTATTAGTTGCAACCTGAAAACGTTGTAGTCAATATTTAATTACTAGACTGTGCATGGTTCTATAAGAGATTGTAATTTTTATTATTCTGAGCAAATAATGTATTGGAAAATTTAACTAAAGTATATATTATTATAACATCTTACATTTTTAATTTTTAAAACTGTTCATGCGAACTAATTATATAAAACTATTTTAGTGTAATATTATACAAGAATATCTCTTAAATCGTCAATTACATGTATAGTGTGAAAGAATAATGGGGTATTAGGCATTTGACATAGACATATGTTACACAAATTGAACACCACCTTCAGAGGATTGAAATTTACCCTCATATCCATAGCGTTAGTTACGTTTCAATCTTATAATATTCTATCTATTGTATCACGTAATAAGAGTAATCTTCCAAAATCCATTTATCGTTTTAAATTATCTATCGTAAGGGACAAACTTAAGTAATGAACGAGTCCTGACATTATTTTTTAGGTAACTTAAAATATATCTCAATGAAAGTTTTAATATTGCTGTCAAAATAAAAAAAACTAAAATTATAAATAGCTTTCATTTGTATGACTGACTCCACTCGTGGTCTCTACAGCCAAAATATAATTACAAATATAAAAAATGTAATGAAATCGTTTATGCAAACCGTATTTAGATATTTATGTGTCTATGAGTTTTCCATAGCATTCACTAATATATTAAAAAGAAACTTAATAATTAACGTGAAGAGTTATTAATATGCTCCTATATCTCAATAAGTAAAGATAGCGCCGTGTATTTTCGATTCTGAAATGAAACGAGCTAGATAAATATATACCGGGTGTTAGGCTAAACTTTTTTATTCCGATTTACGCCATTAGCATAGAGAGATAGTAGCCAGTGTGTTTTAATATATATATATATATATATATATATATATATATATATATATATATATATATATTATATATAAGCACTTATCTAGGGGAAAATCAATTTTTACTGCTATGGCTGGTTAGATGGATGAAAAATTTCTTGTTTTTCTGTTAAAGCATAAGACAAGTGTAATTAAAATTTCATCGCTTTAAGTTATACAGATGTTGAAAGCCCAAAAATATTATTTTATGCTTAGTGTTTGCAATGCCATCTAAACCTCAAAGGGTAGTGGGGTATGCACAAAACTGCATTCATTTTTATGATGAGAGCATGGGGCAATGGGAAAGTTTGTGTCAAAATGAATCGTTCTTTGGCATCAGTAAGTTATAAAACAAATACATTCTTTTTAGAATAGTAATAAAATAAACGGTAGCGAATAAGACCTATAGTAATTTTAAATTCTCTGATGTAATAAACCATATTAAATAAAAGTTAAAAACCAGAAATGGTATACATAAAAAAATACAGGATGTTTAAAAAGACTCTTGTGAATGCCTATAAAAGAAACTTAAAATTAAATACCGTATGGATTGGTTGAAAAATCTATATAAATAGTTAATTACTTGGAGAACTATTCATAAAATATTCTATTATATTTTGTTATATTGTGGTAAATCACATTAAATAAAAAAGTATTCTCTTCATTTAGATTTAAAAGAATGAAAGGTAACAAAAAGGACCTATTGTATTGCATCAAAGGCATACAATGTACCTTGCAGACTTGATGTGCACAAAGCGCAATATAGTACAAGCATTGTAACTTTAAAGTGCAAAGTTCAACAGATGCTCTTGTAAATGGAGGTAATATAGGCTAAGTGTTTGTTTTAGTTAGCATATAGCTTATTACATATATGTAATGTCTTAAACTATATTAAGATTTGTACAGACAGTTTTATCAAATCTACGTACTTAACCTACTCAAATTAAAAAATAAACTGTTATAGCACCTGTTTTAGTGCAATATTTTCATATATACCTACAATTTTCTATTATAAACATAGCTTTATTTTCTGTACTTACAATTACGTAATTTAAAAAGCTTACAAAATTATATATGTGTTTATACATCTAAAATGTAAATAAAATGAAATATTTAAGTACATTTTTATTTTACAGAAAACTATATGGATGAGTTAATTACAAATGTAGTTAATTGTATGTTTAAAATAATTAGATTTCATTATAAAAGGTGTACTTTACAAAAAGAGGTTTCTTGTTACTGTAGTCCCCGTAAGTAAGGCCCCTCTCATATTTCCCTAACGCCAGATTATCTATTTTACGTAACATTTCAATGTGGGCTTACTAGTAACTCCATAAATTTGAGGTTAAATTCTGCATACAGTTTTATGACATCTATTTTTATCACCGCAATACTGATTAATCTGATCACAAAGCCACATAAGAACACAGAATTTAAAGAAACATCAGTAACTCGGACTTTGAAATAGGTATGTGATACAAGGATATAAAACTACGTCTTTATTATTAGAATGTGTCCTCTTGTGTAGGTGTAATAAGGCTTAGGATTAATGCCTAAAAATAATTTTTAAAATAGGTAATTGTGTCCTCTGGTCCAGATACACCTTGTGAATGTTGTTGCCAAAGTAGTACCACACCAAACTCTCCTCGTGTGCGATGAACATATGGTTTCTCTCTTAGCATGTTTCCTACCTTTATGACATCAACATCAGCAGTATGTGGCAAGTTACAGGTTCTTTCATGGATTCCACTGCAGCATTGGAAGTCGTGAAGAGGTGGAATTTCACACTTCGGATAAAGCGAGGTAAGAAGCTACATTAACATCGGTGATTTTGCATCCATCCGTATAAATTGCACCATTTATACAGATATAACTTCTTCCATTTCCGGATATAACTGTTTCATTTTATTCTAATTGGTCTTTAAGTAAGGTACCATTTGGTCGTTAGCAACGGGACGTCTCTATGTTTTCATAATAATATTTGTTAAAATCTTTTAAACTAAAAATTTTCTTCCATTAAGCCGGATGTAAATGTTTTTGATTTTATTTCAACTATGAAAATAAACTGGTAATATATAGTTGAAAACATAAAAATAATAAATTTAAAAATGCCCAATCTAAATATCATATTAAATGTTTAGTCTATTAAAGACTGTTAAAGATTATTTAGTTAAATGTAATAGAGATTTAATTATGATATTGATGTATTACATATATTAATTTTGATTATAATATTTATACTTTTGTATTATTTCTATAAATACATTGCATACAGACCTAAAAAATTAATTATCTTATATAAGAAAGAAATAGTTGGCCACACCACGAGTCGTGAAGTCTTATCTGAGGTTGCATGAAAACTTTGAGGTCTATAGCTTATTCCAATATTATATAGCGCAGTCCGTAATAAAATGTCATATTTCTACCATGTTTTGTTTAACCATTTTATTTGGAATTTTCTCGTTGGCATCGTGGATATTCATAAGGCCAGTTAAAAATAATCTGTTAATGCTCAACCGAATCCCATAGTATGAATTTCCACTCAAACACAAAGTTTCGTATATATAAATGAAGCTTAATGGGAAATGTCAAGTCGATATGTTATGTTATTCTCAAAATATCTTATGGTCAAAGAAAAATTTAAAATTTATTTTCTCTAATCCCTTGCGTGATTAGCCTAGACTTATATAAGTATAGAAGCGATACGCTAGTGGTCTGTAAAGTTGAATAATTTGTATTAATATAGCAATAGCCTGGTCATTCCTTTGAAAATTTAAATTGGTATAAAATAGCTTTATAAATTTCTAAACAATTATTTATTACATTTCAGATAGGTTCAGTAATAAACTGGAATACAAAGAGAATGAATTTATAGTGAAACTGGTCCATTACTCGAGAGCCATCCACAAAAGGTGCAACCATGCTGAAACCCTTTTGGACCATCCACATACATTTCACTAACGAAGAGCAGTGAGCATGCACTGTTTTGTACAATACCCTTCTTACTGTAGTGTTTACAAAATATTAAAAATATTTTAAGATTCCCGTCAGTATATACAGAAATGTGAGTTTATTTTACGGTTTTTAATACGCATATAAACTAGTACTTATTATTATAAACTATAAATCTGTATTATTTAACAAAGACATAAACACATAATGTATAAATTTATATGTAAGTCAGATCTATTATTAATTTACTTGATTTATAAATGTATGATTACAGTATTAATATTTATTTATTGACATGCTACTATTTTTCCAATAATATCATGTCTTTGCCTCTATCGAATATCATAAATGGACAAATGATGACTAAAAATACCAAGTAGAAAAAACTACGTGATAGGCATATCACAGAAACTAACTGAAAGACGAGTTGCTCTGACTATCGCAATACCGAGAACGCCTGTCAATCACAGCTGCAACCAAAAAAGTGATAAATAGGGTAAAAGTTTTTAAGGACCTTTGAGTAATCTTAAGGATTCCATACTGAATAACAGCGCCTCTCTGTACTGATCATTTCCGGTTCTTCATTTAAGAAAACGATGTATCGAAACGACCTAGAGCTTTATCCTAAGAACAATTAAAAATTTAAAACACTAATATATTAGTTTTATTGTACAACTGGAAGAGAAGTTTCTTATTGGATGTTTTAATACGTATTCAAAAAGCTTTCAAATTTTCTTTGCGTGTAGATTTTATTAATGTGTATTCATTTTTAATATTTTAACTATGAAGTATAAACATTTTTGTGTTTTTATCCATTATCTAAAAAATATAAAAATACTAAAATAAGCTTATATGAATATTAAGGATCCCCTATAGTGTTAAGACTAAAGAGTAGGTATTGAAAGTATTTGAAAAATAAAATTGATTTTATAGAGCTTAAACAAGATGGCAGTACAGCGATCTTTAAATACATTCAGAACAGCATGGTTAAAAAAAACTCTAATAATACCTGTAATTTATTTTAGGTAAATTTTAGTTTTATTAAACCAAGCATTATCCGGTAAGCATGGTAAAGTGTATATTAAAAAGGTTTAAGGTTACAATATTATATCCTTCTAACATCTGTTGTATCGCAAATAGATTTGGAATAGATTTCCTACATTTAGTAAATTATTTCGATTTATGTTTTTTTGGCCAACAGAGCCCCAGAGAGGTTTAATTTATATAACAGTTAATACCTTTTAATATAATCAATTGAAATTAAGTATATACTCAACTTTAAACTCATTGTTAAAGAAAATCTAATTACGTCCTTAACGGTCTCAGATCCTAGCTGAGAGCTTAAGTGAATCTGAAATTATTAAAAATTTACTGGTACATTTTCATTTTGTAATTTTGTTTGTAAAATTATAATTCTCAATATAAAAGCTTTTGTTATTTTTTGCATATTTTTTTTTTTTTACTGTAGGCGGTGAGAACGAAAAACACGTTCAATGTGCTCTAAGGCCTATACTTATCATATAACGAAATTTAATTTGTGTTTTCTTTATATGACTAGAAGTTAATATTAATCTTCGTCAAACTATTACTTGTTGAATTAAAAGAGAAGATATTTAAATTGTGTAATCACTAAAGTATTTTTCTTCTATTACTCTAAATGAAACTTTCAAAAAGCCGAAAAACTTTAAATCGGGATTTGTAATGTATAAAAATATAAGGGTTTTGTTATGAACAGTACAGCTTTTACAGCTGATTCATAGGACTGTTTAGCTCTAGATTTTTAAAACATCTAAATGATAGTTTCGGTGTTCGGCGAGTCTAAAACGAAATAGAAATAAAGCAAGCAGTGATCTAATCTACATGTGGAAACTCGCTGCCTCGTTTTGATGCTGGATGCAAACATTATTGTATGTTTAATACAACCTTTGTGGTTGCATACGCTATTCTCATCCTAAATATCAGTCGGTTATGAAAACAGCCTAATTCATTGTCAATTGTAACAATAAATTTCCAATAATATATTCATGCTAATTAGTAATAAGATAAAGGAGGGAGGAGAGTGTTTACTCATTAAATATAATATCTGATAGAAATCCTTAATACCTTTTAATAATAAACATCCATTTTAAAACATTAAAATATGTACTGCGCGTTGTTGGCTTTTCAGCGAGATTAAAGTGCATTTCTATTCATTTCATATGACTCATATATTGAAATTAACGTTCTATGAATAGCTTGGCTGCTGAAAACCTTGAGAATGTACGACTAGAACACACCAACATACGAAAGACTGCGGTAACTATAAAAAATATTGATAAAATGATAGCCTTACAAAACATTCCGGCTGAAAATTGTTTGAATAAGATACCACTGAGCAACAATGGTCTGTTTTTTTATTTCAAGTAGGTGGAATTGTGTTCTAACAACGACCAAGCGTATATTCATTGATAGGCTGTTTTGCAGTTTAACCCCTCAATCCCAATAGGAACCACCACGGGTACATCAAGAGGATCAATAAAGGTAAATTTGGAAGAGAAATTAGAGGTGAATGGGGTTCAGTGGACAAGACGGCATCCAAAATAGTAATTAACTCATCGCTAACCAAGTCGAAAGGTATAAGAGCCTTGGATGGCCTGGGATTCACTCTCTTTGATTCAAACTTTTGCGGTATCCTTCATTGCCTTTAACCACCAATCTGTTACATTCCTAGTGCAACATATTTGGCATAGTCTTTGGTTACTTGTGTTATAGAAGATAAATTATTTGAGTGTATTGTACGAGTTCAATCATTTGCTATTCCTATAACAGAGTGATTATGATAAAAGCCTATTCGTTCAGGGTTAATATATGATATGAATACACACATTTTTGTCCAATAGACATAGAGTCGCAAACATTTTGTTTCCAAAAGAACTGGGAACTTTAGTAACGCCTCCTGGTAGGTAAGACTTTATTTACATTGTAATAAACATTTTTATTACAGCAAATAATCAAAGTTCCTCCCGTTAGTGTCAATGCAAATCTGAGTTCTTCGTAACATCGACTTATTCAAATTTTGAAAAATTAATTTTTCTACAAAATGGTTCTTTTATTTGTAATTCAGAAGAAAAATACATCTAATTAGAATAACTTGATTTTTATCCGGCCGATTCTCAAAGGGAACAGTAAGTACAGGCAACAAGGAGGGGATTCATAAATTTTCAATTTTCATATAAATAAAACATTTATGACTCCATTTGTATTAGACACACAATGTTCGTATTCACATCCTGTATCAACCCGGAAACAAATGGGCACTTTTATCGGAATCATTCGGTATGTTATAAAAAGTACAACACTACATTGTTTGTAGTGGAATTTTCCATTTTCTCCATGTTTAAAAGTCTAACTACATATAAATCATACCTGACTGATTGAAGAGCGGTTCAGAGTAAATGAATCCAAGCCTTCTACTGCACAAGTTACCTTTGTGAGAAAATATGTTGCCCTAATTTGAAGTTACTATTTTCTTAATTAGGGATTTCACAGCTGAAGCGGAGACGTACCTTCTAATTCTAGAATAATATGATTATGTTTTAAGTAACGTACAACAATTTGAATAGATATCTTACATATATAACCTAACTATGAGGTACAAACAACCCCCAGCCAGTCCGCAATCGAGCCGTGAGTACAAGCACTTTGAGAGTTGACTTTGACATTGCACTAATGCGGTAATAAAGTTCACTAGTTGACTAATGGGGTGGGACTGATACTAGGTAAGGTTTTTTATAGTGAATATTGAAATGAAAAAATTGGGATGAATACGTGTGTAACGGAAAATATTCTTCAGTAAAGAAAGATCGATACAAAATAAAATAAATGAATTTAAATTAATGGTGTAAAATACTGGTTTATTGTTTATAAGTTCATATATAGCGAAAGTTAAAAAACTTAAAAGGTTGAAATTTTTTTATATGTAGATAGTAAATGTTTACTTAAAGAAGAGATCATAATGCAGATCTTGAAACGTAGTGTTATTGTTTTTTTTTTGTTTCACTGATCGGTGGTAAATGTCGAGAAAAATCCTGATTCCTTCACAATATTAGTAAAAGTATATTTCTAGACCAATTGGAAGTTTTAAATAATTACCATTTGCTAAGTGATAAATAGGGTAAATGTAATTAATATTAATTGACACTTAATGCCTGTTAAACTATCTGCATATGGATTTTTCAAGAAAATATAATATACAGATGAATTCTATTTAATACATAAATGACTATCTCTAAATATATGTTATAAGTAGTATCCACCAGATAAATACCAATCTAATTAATAGTAATATTAATAATATATATATATATATATATATATATATATATATAACTAATATAATAATTAATGATGTATTAAATATTATACTGGTCGCAACTAAGTTATGGTCACGTAATAAACATCCAGAAATTTATATCTAAATGGAAAACCGCTGTAACGACCAGAATATTCAAGGAGAGACTTTGTAAACATTAAGTCTGTAACATAATGTATACTTCAGTAAACATGTATTCCTGCAACAGTCATATATAATTCTTAAAATAAGCAGTAGAAAAGTTTGTTTAAAGATATTTAAATGTTTTACATGCTTTTATTTTATTTATGGTAACTGCATTTTGCAGCAACACAAATATCATAAAATCTTGTGCACTAGACTGTACTTTACAGACTACAGTTTGCCTCTGTGTTTTTATTTCGCTTTATCACATTTATTCCATTACAGAGTAAGTATAGACGATGCTGAAATAATTTCATTAAAATTATATTTGTACAATGCACCAAGTTTTCAACAAATAGAGACATGACAGGATGTATGAAAAACATTTTATGAAACAACTCAAAATCTGTAGCAATACAACTAAATTTTTGCGAGAAAAATTTTTAAAACTTGCATCCTCCTACTTTGAGCACCCAATTCTGTATTAATATGCCATGTATCCCATTAATATACCAGCTACATATAGTAGCTCTTTGCTTTTATTTTGGTTAGCATTTTGTGTAAACAAAGAACTGTACCATGATAAGTGACCGAAAATTGAACTAGTGTACTTTATATATTTTTAACTGAAATTGAAATGGGGTCAGACAGGATATCATAATATTTTTTAGTATTTATTTAATTAACGATTCACAAGGAATGAATTATCCTTTGGTAAATATTTTCAGAGCTAGTTATCATATTTAATTTATTACTTTAGAAGACTTTCCGCAATCACAGAGAGTAAAATTGGTTTAACGAATTGACACATAGCTGTATCCAACATGAAGGTTTAGAGGATAAAAAGTATAATTGGCACATTACAAAAACAATTCAAGGGATGACAACATGCAATATCGTGATAATTTTAATAACTATAAATTCTATAACTATGTTAAATAATTCATCAGTGAAATTGCAATTTTTAACTAAATTGGTTACAAATTGAAGTTTACATTAAGAATTTTGTTTATTAAAGCTGGTTTTGCAACAGTGTTTAAATAGTAATTATATATTTTAAATTCGTCCCTGGCTCAATCTGGCGTAAAATATTAACTTCGTCTTTGCTATCTACATCATAATGGTTAAAAACGCTTTTCTAAAATGTAAATTGAAACAAAAGTCTCTTCCTCTTTGACGAAGTTCAACTGAAAGTTTCAACATTAATTTTTTTATTCTGATAAATTTGTATTATAAAAAGTAAATATTAAATTTAGTTTATAAAAAAATGTCCATTATTACTTTTCAGTTTTTCTTTGATTTAAACTTACTCAGATTTCAATCAATATTTTGGAAAAAGAATTAGCTACATTGGTATAGCCGTTCTCGAGATAACGTTTATCATCACTTCTTAATACATGTCTTATTATAAAAATTTAAACGTTCAATCATATATTTTAATAATATAAGTATCTATTGTTTACACCAATTTCACTACAAATATTTCTAATATTATGTGCTTTATAAGAACAATTATTGAATTTAAAAACTTGCATAGTTAAAGTAATGTTATCTACTTTACCGAAGTATTCACTTTTTTATTGCTCTTCATACGTTACTTATTAAAAATAAACTTTTATAGGTTTAGTAGCACTTTCATGCCTCTACCGATTTCCGTTTGAACAAAAAATACAGTGGTAGTTTATCTGATACTTATATAAGACTATTAAAATGTATAGCCTACTACTATATAGAAATTTAACATGATCTATGTATTTGTGTTCCTGTTTTACTCATAAAGTAAATACTATTTGATCGGTTGTGTTCAAATAGTTCATGGATATTTTCATCACTGGCGGAAAAATGTACTATAGCACACACAAATTTTAAGACCAGAGTAAATTATTATGTAATAAATATACACATTTTGTCACGTTTCTAGACCACGGCAAAATTCAAACTAAACATTGGCATTGGAAATATAATTACCTCCGATTTTAAGTACTTATGTATACCCTATGAACTTCCCTACGAAACCGTGGTAACCACCAGTATTGTAATATATTTCAGGGAGAGACCAATCCAACCTTAAGCGTAATGCTTTAAAATCGTAAAATCTCGTTTCTTACATCTTTGTGTATAGACAATTTTAAATACTTGACTATAAATGTAGACCCAATTGCTTGAAAAACTCACCACATTCTGTTAAGAAGATAGTTAAACATTAATCTCAGTACTATTCAGTGCTATTCCACATTCCACATTTCTAACATCATTTTGTGTTATTCATTAAGAGTAAGGAAGATTTGTTTGAAGGTTATTTTTGACGATGGAAGGATTGTGAAGGAAACAGGATTTTTCCGGACATTTGCCATCGTTAAGTGAAACAAGAAAACAGTAACACTACGTTTCGAGATCTGCAATCTGATCTCTTCTTCAGGTAAAGAACTAACCTAATACATAATTACAAACTAGGTTAAAATAAACAAATCTTACTAAAGCGTTGTGGCACGCCTAAGTCAGGAATCACAACCTACATGTTGTATGTCAACTTCACTAACACTAAAGACATGCACTTAATACAAAACTATACAAAACACTAATCATTAAAACTAAACTACGGAATACAGGTCACAATACGTCTTCACTCGTCTACTAACCATCTACGACTGACCAGAGGGACTAGCCAATGGTATTCGTGACGGCTGGCTAAAACAAGATGGCGGAAATACAAGGGAAGGGGAACAGGAATGGGCCCTTTCGTTATTATTGGTTCATGCGAGATGAACTTCTTAAAACCATATTGTGACTCCGCAGTGGTTTATTACAAATATCCGATCCGTTTGATACTTTTGGTTTTCTCTTTAGTTCATTTTTTAGAATTGGCAACCAAAGCGGCCTAATCTCGACTGATGGTTGACTGATTGGTTGGTCTGCCAATTTAATGTATGTTGCCTCAATTAATTTCCTTTTGAAGAAATGTGGTTCCCGATGTATTATGTGGGCTTCATCCCAATTCATATGATGGTCTTCGGACCAACAATGGTGTGCAATTTTTGACTTTTCTGTGAAACCCTTTCTCGTGTTTTCTTTGTGTTCTTTTATCCTTATGTTTAGTGGTCTTTTTGTCTCGCCTATGTATTCCCTATTGCAGCTACATTTTATACTGTAAACACAGTTTTTGGAATCCTGTGTGCCATTTTTTGGTTTTGTTTTTACGAGACTTTGTCTAAGAGTGTTGTGTGTTTTTAAACGCGGTTCTAATGTTGTACTTTCTACCTACTCTTCTAATTTTCTCCGATAATCCCGGCACATAAGGGATTGACATAAACGCAAATTTATCACAATTCTGTTTTTCTGACTCAGGAATGATTCTTCTGGTTCGTTTGCACTTATTAATTACTAATTGAGGGTATCCATTGCTTCTGAGATCCGATTCAATTTTCTTAAATTCTTCTTTTAGTCCATCTTTATCTGAGCACAAGCTCTTTGCTCTATCAAACAAGGAGTAGGCTACTCCTTCTTTGACAGATTTTTGATGGTTGGATTGATAATTTAAATATTTTTCCTGTGTGTGTTATCTTTCGAAAAACAGTTGTCTTAAGGACATTCCTATCTCTTAATACACACACATCCAAAAAGGGAAGCTTGTTTTGGACTTCCACTTCCATTGTGAGGCGGATGGAAGGAGAAATACTATTAATGTGATTCAAAAAATTATTTAATTTAATGTCTCCATGAGAAAAAATAACAAAGGTATCATCCACATACCTCCACCAAATCTTCGGTTTGAACTGAGCTGAAGCCAAAGCTTTTCGCTCAAATTCCTCCATAAAGATATTGGCGAAAATAGGAGACAGTGGAGAACCCATTGCCATCCCCTCATCTTGACGGTAAATTTTACCCTCTAACTCAAAATAATTGCATTGAGTGCATAGTTCTAACAGTTCCATAATTACTGGCACGGGAAGTTTAGTTCTATCCTTTAATGTTTGGTCTTCTTTGAGACGTGATTTAATAATTCCGAGAGTTTCTGGAACTGGTACATTTGTAAATAGACTTTCGACATCAAAACTTACCAGTTTGTCAGTTTCAGTCAACTTTAGGGATTTTGACTTCTCTACGAAATCCCTGGAATTTTTGATGAAAGAGTCAGTTTTTCCTACCAATGGTGTTAAGATGTCCAAGAGGACTTTAGACAATTCCCTGCAAGGTGAATCACGAGAACTAATGATGGGCCGGAGAGGGATGGTAGGTTTGTGGATTTTGGGAAGGCCATACATATGGGGGATTTTGGAGTGGTGAGGAGTTAATTTAGATCTAAATTTATCTGAAAAAAATTCTTTATGTTTTCTTAAGGTGTTTGCTACTTTACGTTCAAATGAATCAGTCGGGTCTTTATTTAAAACTGTATATTTGCCAGTATTTAAAGTTTCCGCAATCTTTTCTTTATACGCTACCGAGTCAAGTACCACAGTAGCGTTGCCTTTGTCGGCAGGTAAGATTTTGACCGTTTCGTCTTTCCCAAGGATCGACCTGGCCTTTTTCTCCTCTATTGTCAAATTGGGTTTTATGGGAGGAATTTTTCTGAGTAAAAGACTGGCCTCACAGCGAAACCGGTCACCCTGTTCCTCAGGTAACTGTGAAACAGCCGACTCAATTCCAGTTACGAAATCCAGTGCCTTTACCGATTTTTGTGCCACAGAAAAGTTTAAACCCTTGGATAATACTGATATTTCCGCTTCATTCAGGATTTTTGAAGAGAGATTGATTACATTTTTATTATTTGCATCCGTATTCACGTTGCCATCCTTAGGCAAATCAAATTTTTTAGGCCTAATTTTTTCCAGTTTGGAGATTTTCTTTTTCTTATCTGTTTCAGAAACTTTTATACATCTATTTTGGATGCTTTCGAGAATGTTGTTGAATTCTGTACCGATAAGTGTTTTTAATTCAGTTTTTTTTACACTCAATACTATTTTGGAGGAGGTATCTTGAGGAGGAGGTAAACGAACCAGAAGAATCATTCCTGAGTCAGAAAAACAGAATTGTGATAAATTTGCGTTTATGTCAATCCCTTATGTGCCGGGATTATCGGAGAAAATTAGAAGAGTAGGTAGAAAGTACAACATTAGAACCGCGTTTAAAACACACAACACTCTTAGACAAAGTCTCGTAAAAACAAAACCAAAAAAATGGCACACAGGATTCCAAAAACTGTGTTTACAGTATAAAATGTAGCTGCAATAGGGAATACATAGGCGAGACAAAAAGACCACTAAACATAAGGATAAAAGAACACAAAGAAAACACGAGAAAGGGTTTCACAGAAAAGTCAAAAATTGCACACCATTGTTGGTCCGAAGACCATCATATGAATTGGGATGAAGCCCACATAATACATCGGGAACCACATTTCTTCAAAAGGAAATTAATTGAGGCAACATACATTAAATTGGCAGACCAACCAATCAGTCAACCATCAGTCGAGATTAGGCCGCTTTGGTTGCCAATTCTAAAAAATGAACTAAAGAGAAAACCAAAAGTATCAAACGGATCGGATATTTGTAATAAACCACTGCGGAGTCACAATATGGTTTTAAGAAGTTCATCTCGCATGAACCAATAATAACGAAAGGGCCCATTCCTGTTCCCCTTCCCTTGTATTTCCGCCATCTTGTTTTAGCCAGCCGTCACGAATACCATTGGCTAGTCCCTCTGGTCAGTCGTAGATGGTTAGTAGACGAGTGAAGACGTATTGTGACCTGTATTCCGTAGTTTAGTTTTAATGATTAGTGTTTTGTATAGTTTTGTATTAAGTGCATGTCTTTAGTGTTAGTGAAGTTGACATACAACATGTAGGTTGTGATTCCTGACTTAGGCGTGCCACAACGCTTTAGTAAGATTTGTTTATTTTAACCTAGTTTGTAATTATGTATTAGGTTAGTTCTTTACCTGAAGAAGAGATCAGATTGCAGATCTCGAAACGTAGTGTTACTGTTTTCTTGTTTCACTTAACGATGGCAAATGTCCGGAAAAATCCTGTTTCCTTCACAAGGAAGATTTGTCTGTACTATTTTACTGTACAGCCGTAAATATTACACAGAAATTCTCCATCTAGTCATTTTGAATTAAAAATAAATAAAAATAATAAGAGAAAACACGCACCCATCTAAAGTAATATTTTACCTTTCAAGTGGACAATTTTGGATTACTATAGAAATGCACTCATGTTATATGATTTGTTACAGAAATGGAAATCTATCCATTGCAGTTCGTCCGAAAATGAAGTGCTATGGATAATTAATGGTTCGACTAAAAAGTTTCAATTAGTATTTAAACGAAAGATCTACAGGTAATACGTATTTTACTAATTACAGATCACAAGCTCCTTGTTTTATTGTTCTATAGTGCTAATAAATGATTATAAACATTAGGTTCCAAATGTTCGATGAAGCTTAATTCATAAAGGTTCACAATATTTTGCTACTCCGTGGGAATTAGTTGGGCCTTAACAAAAATTTTCAAAAACGTGTAATGAGTAACCATGATAGCAACGATAAAATCGTACTATTAATGCATTTTTAAATATTCTGATTACCATAATACGAAATTTTACCGTGTTAAGTAGTCTCAATCAAGTAGCTTAATATAATATTCCAGAATCGTCATATAATATCTAAATAGAATGGGCTGTGGTAGGACCCAAGTTCGCTATATCGTTACCAGGCTGTAATTTGTCTCGTTTATTTTATATATATATATATATATATATATATAAGAACTAAAATAAAGTAAGAAGCGTTCATGGTTAACGAGGGGTTTTATTAGGTTTTATTTGTTATCACTACCAGCGACAATGAAAAACCCGAGTAAAATATGTAGCGATAGGGAGTTAATAGCTTAGCATACCTTATCAGCGTACCAAAATAAATAAATCTATTTTGATCGATTAAGTATGAAATACCAAGAACTCGTGGTTTAATCTGACTCTATATGCTTTTATACAAAGAAAATTATATTCTCATAATGACTACTAGATAATTACTTTTGTATACCAAGATGAAATTACATAGTATCCATTATATCGAGATGAATGTTGCTTTCAGAGAATTATTAATAGGGATAGTTTTACTTCAGTGAAGGGGAATTCCAGTTTACGGCAAATTAAACGACGAAGTTATAATATGTTTCAATGGAATGTAGATGTTTTAAAACGGTATATATAATAAAATTCAAACAAAAAATCTATAACCATCTAAGAAATCACAAATTTCTGTTCACTAAATTTTCTACAAACAGAAACAGCCTTCAAGTGGATTTGCAGTTCAATCCATCAAATATGGTACATTAAATAGTAAGCGTTAGACTGCAATCGGACATTTTAGAGGATCTAGTATTCAACATAGTTATATTAAGCTATAAACTATTACAATTTCCCGATAGCTGTTATCAAAGACTCCTTAACAAATCATCAAAAATATATTCAGCTCCTTGATAGTTTACAGAACAATTCTATATTTGTTTTGTTTTCATGTGATATAAATATAAATTACATCACCACAATAACAACAATAAATAATTTCGCATGAAGCTTCATCATCCAATTTTTACACTGCATAACACCATTTCCATTGACGGTGGGTCACAAATAGTACGCTAACAATTGATTGAATATCGTAATAATTTATTGATATTCACTCTACATCATTCATAAACATGGGGCCATGGTTTGGTTTAAAATATTGCTTTAAAATTTAATATTATTATATTCAAACATAATGTACTCTTTTATGATTTACAATTATGTATATCTGGTGATATTGCAACTGTCAAACATGGTCTGTCAATAACATAATAAAGTATTGGGTATGAAAATTTACCATAAACAATTAAACAATCACATGTTAATTGCGTGTTTTTGTCCTACCCTCATTTGGTTTTCACTAGCGTCTTCAAACACGTCACACACTTAAAAGTTTTAAAAAACTCTTAAATGGGTAACTGAAGTTATAGACATTATTGATATTACTATAGACATTTAAAGAAAAAAAGGATCATTTGATGGGAATATTAGCTGTTAGTTTAAATGAATGTGCAAAAACAAATAAAATTCAATAGAAAATATGCCATCATTTTAACGAACAGGTGGATCGCAGAAGGACAATATACTATCGTATTACATAATTACTTTACTCATCTTAAATAATCATACATTAATAAGACAATTCCATATTGGTAGGTACTCTGAAATTTACAGAAATAGTTCCTCACATAGTTGCATCGTTCCTGTACGTGAGATAATGAGTACCGTTAATACTATATAAGTTCAATAGGAAAATATAATTATTGAAATAGTACAAACATCGTATCAGAAATTAATTACAATGACTGCGCAAAAAACCGCATACAAATATTACAGATCATAGTCCTCAAGAAATAAAAGTATATCATGATTATCGGTGGCTGTAGGCAATCAAGAGAAAAACTAAAACAAAAACATTGTTCAGCGACGCAATTAACAATGCAATTAATTTTGAAATGTATAATCTAATCTCTACTGTAGATTGACAAATACCCTAACTACAATCTACACAAATAAAATTAGATGAAAAAAACACGATATCCTTTGAAACGCTTTTAAGTACTCACTGAAATAATGTTAATTTTACTTAAAATTAATTAGAATTTCACCCTGCACTACACGAGCTTATGGCAAGACCTAAAAATTACCTCTCTCAGAGATGCTTTTAACCTTTTAAAATGCCATTTAAGCGACATACCTACATTATTTTGTAGCAAATTATAAATTTCCAGAAATCCCATTCCTCTTATATAAGATTAAAATAACAAATTGAATTTGGTTTCAGTTTTCAAACAGTTTAAAGGAGTTTCTGATAAAACCTTGATCAAAGGGCTATCTGAGAAGTAAGTTTCAAGCCTTTGTAAACTTTTACCTGTATTCTTTATACAAACGTTCCTTAAGAACACCTTACTGTCTTTGATATTTTCCTTGCAAATATCTGTGCTTTCTTCTTTTGTGTTTCACTTCAAACTTAAAAATTTTAATAGAAAGAGGTCTTAGGCGCCATATTGAACATTGTATGTTTTTTATTGTTTCAATAATGTAAATGCCGAAAAGTTCTTATTGAGTCATGTCAATAGTCATGTCGCTTTTATTGGTTTTAATAAACGTGAGCTAATTATTCAATGCATTTAGGAAATCAACAACTTAACGAACTAGAAATAATGGTGGCTAATCCCCTGTAATATACCTCATTTAAGGCAGAACATGAAAGTTATTATTAAAATATAACGTCTAGCCGATCAAACTTCTCCGTTAAGACGAGACATCGCCTCTCAAGCGCGGGAAGCTTTACAACATTTATCTTGGCTGTCACATAGACAAAGTCATTTATTAACTACTATTATAGATAATTATAAAGATAATACTATTATTGTCTTTTCTTCAGCTCTAATTTAAGAACGCTGGATAAGAACATCTGCGGGGATAAGACTTTCAATCGGTCCATCGTCCAGGTACTAGTCACCAGAACGCAGAAGATGTTTCCCGAAGCCCCAGCTATTAAACACATAAAATTACTTTGCGCCAAGATTACTGAAAGGAGGACCACTGTTTAGGTAATTAGTAGTGGAGACATATTGAGATGTTAAAGTCACAGTAGGATCTGAAATACCTGTGAGCTTGGATGAGATAAAGGAAGGAAAAACGATACTGGCATGGAGTAGTACCGTTGTCGCCGAACATGAAGAATTTGTGAGCACCGTTGGGTTCTCCCTATTGTAGAAGGCAAGGGTATCTTAAAGAATGCATTAGAAAATTCAGTGGGAATTTTAAAAAGATTGCCCGGCAATGAGTTCCGGACATAAGGCAGCTCCACTACGGCGTTTCAGGAGGCAGTAAGCGAGACACGAGTAAGGTTTTATTGGCCAAAAATAATTATGTATGTGAAGAGTTAGGGTAGAAATTGTAGTATTTGCGTATCAGTAAATAGCCCCGTGTGAAGAAAGAAGTACAAAGTTAGAGCACCTTAGAAGAGCATTACAATCGATTTATATCTACACTGAGGGACAAAAAAAGTGGGACAAGCTTTTAAATTGTTTTAAATGTGTAATATTTTATTTAAAATTACATATTTCTACATTTTTCTTATCTGTTGCTGATTCCTCACATGATTTCTTCAAAATATATCCTGAAACATCTGGCTTACTTTATTAATATTCCTAATCTTATCATGAGTCTAAAATAATGTCTTCCTCTTCAGCTCAGAAATAAACTTTCACCCACTTGTGATCATTGGCTGCCTCAGTCTGTGTGTCTATCCATTACTGCAGGTCATTCCCAGCTTAGACAATAACAGAAAATGCCTCTGTCAGCAACAGATTGTGCCAGAGCCGTTGCTTTAGTTGATAGTAAGCCACATTGCGAGAAGTAGAAAACATAACAGGGTTCCCTAGTTCCAACATAAGCAGAGCTGTGGTTCGCTTTAGATTAACAGGAAGTTATGAAAGGAGGCAGTGATCAGGCCGTAACAGAACAACATGTGCCACAGATGATCGTTTTGTTGTGTCAGTAAGTTTGAGAAATCGGTTCCGAACTTCTTTTGAAGTTCGTAATGAGCTTCTGAGAGCCCGTGGAGTGAATTTTTCTACACAAAAAATTAGAAGAAGGTTACAGGAGGGGGGGACTTGGAGCTTATCGCCCATCTACAGGTCCTAGGCTGCTCCCGCGCCACCGAAGAGCTGGTTTGGAGTTTGCTCGAACTCACGTAAAATGGACCGTAGAGCAGTGGAGCCCAGTGCTGTGGACGGATGAGTCTCGGTTCTCCCTGAGATCACCAGACGGTCATGAAAGAATGTGGAGACGGGCTGGAGAGAGATTTGCTTAATGTGCAATATCGCCAAGAGACAGTTTTGATTGTGGGTCCATAATGGTTTGGGGAGGAATTTTAAGGAGGGCTCACACTGAGCTTGTAATTGTTAGTATAGGAACATTAAATGCTGAAAGGTATGTGAAAGAGTTTTTGTCAGAACATGTAGTGGTTTTTGCGGGATTTGTGGGTCCTAGATTCATGCTGATGCAAGATAATTCTCGTCCAAACACCGCAAGGGTGGTGCAAAATTACTTACGTGAAGTTAGAATCGAAGTAATGGAATGGCCTGCACACAGCCTGGATCTTAATCCATTAGAACACATCTGGGATGTCATGGGAAGAGCAATTAGAAATCGTCGAAGTGAGTTACACTCTTTGCAACAGCTTGGCCAGGCCATGCAAGAGGAGTGGAATAACTTGGACCAGGAGGTGATACGGAGCTTGATTGACAGCATCGGTCGCAGATTACAGGCAGCCATCAGAGCCCGAGGTGGGAACAAAAGATACTAAAACATCTTGGGACTACTCAAAGTTTAAGAAAAAAACCATTCTAACCATTTAATTTCTTTTTCCTTTTTTGAATTTTAAGTTTTTTTTTGGAATTAACTTGTAATTACGAATAAATCTTTGTACATTGTTCTTACTTTGTTGCAGAAATGTGTAAAGAACACCTTTCAATTTGGTTTTTGGTTTTACATAAATTATAACATTAAAATATTGAATGTCCCACTTTTTTTGTTCCTCAGCACATATGAATGCGCATTTTCCTGAAACAGAAAATGGAAACCATTACATTTTGAAGATGATGGACTACTTTATCAAAAATCTCGAATCTTATACGTCACCATATAAAGAGACACGCTCTTAGTGATGTGTTAGGGAAGGTGTTCATCGGTCGCTTTGGGGTTCCAATAGAATTGCATTCTAACCAAAGAAGACATTCGGGTCTGTAGTATTTCCCGGATTTGTTACGTACTAGGTATCAACAAAACAAGGTATCTCTTCATCCACAAACTGATCGAATTGTGGGAAATATAAATATAATTTTGGGAAAATGTCCACTCCCAAAAATTCTTGCACATCCAAATCCAATAGAATAATAAACATCCTCAATCAAACTTAATTTTTATGATTCATAAATGGAACTCATTGAAACTTTAAATAAAATCCTGTACGAAAGCATAAATTATTAGTAGTGGCATGATTTTTAAATATCATTCAGTTCATAAGTGGTGTATAAATCATGCAATTACAAAACTTTAGTTATAAACCCCACTTTTATTGAGATGGATGTTGCCAAAGCTGGATTTATTGCCGTCACATGTCCATCTGTGATAAGCGGTTTTTAAATGGAATTCTTTGTTTACGCATTCAATTATTTTAAATATAACCCTTTATCCATATGTTTTCAAAGCAACAATTGTTATTGTATTATTGAAACTTCTCCATAATAAATGTATGAATTAATAAACTTATAAATATTAAATAATAATGGTTCAATGCCATTATATACTAATTTGAATTTAAATATCACATCACCAGAACTCCAAAAAATAAAATTTGAACCTTTTCATTCTTCGTTATCACAAAGTGTTATTAGATCAACCTAACCGTACTCTATAAAGCATCACCAGGAAATTATAACACAAATCAGTTTACCTATTAATATTACAGCTACCACTACGATGTTATTCTCTGTGTAAATTAGGTAATAACAATAGGTTCCAATTTCAATAGCGTTCCAAGTACAATTAATTCCTATCTTAGTATTATTCCGCACAATACAATGATATTCCAATAATCTAATTACGGTGTTGTAGACGTTACCGCACCTTAACGGTATTATTGTTTCAACAGTGCACTACCACATATCGACGTATGGGAATTGATAATCAACAGAAAACCATGTCATAGTTTTGCATGACTCATTCTTTAGTTATAAATTCTTGTAATCAACATTCAACTTATGATTTTAATATTAATCATTCAAATGTAATTACATTCACGTTACGCTGAAAACAAAGTTCCTTAGCCTACAATTCTAATTAATGACGTGGTTATAAAGAAATCTGAGTATACGAAGTTCTTGGATAAAACCTTTGCAATGGTTTGACCAGATATGATCATGTCAGCTTTATTTGTGAAAAAACAATATCAGCTGTGTCTGCAGAAAACATCCTGTAAGTGACAAGTAAGGATTCAGTTGCAGTTAAATTGTGCATCATTAAAATCTGAAGGTGCTATTCAAGTTAAATAGTAGACTATTCAAACAATGGGAAACAATTTAATTTAGTTTAGAAAAATAGATTGTATGTATCATTACAATTAATACAAACGTTGTGTGTCAAACTTGCTAAAAAATCTGGTTGGAATCCATCATTATAGTTTTATTCCTCAAGATTGTGTTTTCGGCCCTTTGTTAATTTTTGATAATACATCTAATATTGCACCTTGCATATTTTAAGAAGTTTCATTTATAATGTATTTAATAATATTCTTTAAAAGAATAACCTGAATGACTGGTTGTTTAAACAGTATTCATTTAAAGCATTTGACTGAACCTAATATATGTTGTCCTTGATAAAGGCAAATCTTTAATCAGATAAATGAAAATATTCTGTGATTTTCAGACATAGCTGAAACAATATTGCAGTAGATAATATATATTACGAAGTACATACGTACAACCTGTTACCCTCTCGGATTATACTGGTTCAAACCATACAAAATAGCTGCATTTATTGTTCCTTATATCTCGTGTCATTTGTCAAAGTATAATTATCATAATAAAATAAAATAATGGCTACAAAGTTGTTTTTCCCGTTTATTTTTTTAAGTTCCTGTTTCAAATTATTTAAAACCTCTCCCATTTTGTATAGTGTGAATAGTTTTATACTGGATTATTATCATTGAAAACCTTTATTTGAAAAAGCTCGAACTCTGTTCTTATTTAAGATATAAGACTGTTTAGTGGCCGATCCTGTCATGACTAAAAATATGTTAATTTCAATAAAATTTTAGATACTTATATACAATATTTATGGGTAAAGTGTTATTGTTTTTCGGCTATGCCTAAAAATACAAAGCAGATCCAAGGCATTGTGACTTGGAAATGGAATTCTTGTAACTATAAGTCTTATAGTTTTATTTAATAGCTAAAAATATATAGTCGATGCTATAAAAGTTTAATTGTACATCGGCTATCATTCTGATCATTATTTTTATAGTATACAAACTTTATACGAATATTGACATTTAATAATTACTCGTATGCTCTTTTTTTATAACGATGAGTCGATTGTGTAGGAAACAGGATTTTCCGTAAATAATGATAAGAAATATCAGTAACAGTACGTTTCGAGATGTGATATTTTCCTCAGGTTATTCAACCAACGCAACACATTTTGTTTTAATTGTGTATAATAACAAACTTCTCTTATAGCATTTTGACCATTAGATGTCAACATTGCATTTCCGCATTTCGTTATATAATTCATATAATACAAACAGATTTACAAGCTTTATTTTAAATTCCATGAACGGTACTTTAATTCATGTATTTTGTAACTAAACCTCGCTCCCACATATAAACCACTAAGCAAAATAGACATGGATGTTAGAATTTGCTCTTAGTAAACACCGGTGCACCATTTTGTTAGCCTAATAAGGGTTGTGTACATATTCTGTCTCGCATGTTCTGATTGCGCTACGAGCTTGTTTGATTTGTTGTGTAAGTAGTCAGTTCAAAGGAAAATAGCTTGCGAGGTTCTCTATGAATATAATATAACTTATAGAAGTAGCTATATTACCATCAGTCTTCAAATTCGTCAGACAGTCCTCATACTGAATGTCTTCAAAGATCCAGATACAAGTTTTATGTAGTATTCTTCTATTAGTTGCATCCTGAAAACGTTTTAGTCAATATTTAATTACTAGACTGTGCATGGTTCTGTAAGAGATTGTAATTTTTATTATTCTGAGCAAATAATGTAGAGAAAAATTTAACTAAAGTATATATTATTATAACATCTTACATTTTTTATAATTTTCAAAACTGTTCATGCGAACTAATTATATAAAACTATTTTAGTGTAATATTATACAAGAATATCAATCTCTTAAATCGTCAATTACATGTATAGTGTGAAAGAATAATAGGGTATTAGGCATTTGACATAGACATATGTTACACAAATTGAACACCACCTTCAGAGGATTGAAATTTACCCTCATATCCATAGCGTTAGTTACGTTTCAATCTTAGAATATTCTATCTTTGTATCAGAGGATTGAAATTTACCCTCATATCCATAGCGTTAGTTACGTTTCAATCTTATAATATTCTATCTATTGTATCACGTAATAAGAGTAATCTTCCAAAATCCATTTATCGTTTTAAATTATCTATCGTAAGGGACAAACTTAAGTAAAGAACGAGTCCTGACATTAATTTTTTAGGTAACTTAAAATATATCTCAATCAAAGTTTTAATATTGCTGTGAAAATTAAAAAAAACTAAAATTATAAATAGCTTTTATTTGTATGACTGACTCCACTCGTGGTCTCTACAGCCAAAATATAATTTACAAATATAAAAAATGTAATGAAATCGTTTATGCAAACCGTATTTAGATATTTATGTGTCTACGAGTTTTCCATAGCATTCAGTAATATGTTAAAAAGAAACTTAATAATTAACTTGAAGAGTTATTAATATGCTCCTATAGCTCAATAAGTAGAGATAGCGCGTGTATTTTCGATTCTGAAATTAAACGAGCTAGATAAATCCATACCGGTTGTTAGGCTTAACTGTTTTATTTCGATTAACGCCATAAACATAGAGAGATAGTAGCCAGTGTAGTTTAATATATATATATATATATATATATATATATATATATATATATATATATATTATATAAGCACATATCTAAGGCCAAATGAAATATGGCTATTGTCATTTATACAAATTAAACATATATATATATATATAAAAGCACTTATCTAGGGGCAAATCAATTTTAACTGCTATGGCTGGTTAGATGCATGAACAATTTCTTGTTTGTCTGTTAAAGCATAATACAAGTGTAATTAAAATGTCATCGCTTTAAGTTATACAGATGTTGAAAGCCCAAAAATAGTATTTTATACTTGGTGTTTGCAATGCCATCTAAACCTCAATGGGTAGTGGGATATTCACAAAACTGCATTCATTTTTATGATGAGAGCAAGGGGCAATGGTAAAGTTTGTGTCAAAATGAATCGTTCTATGGCATCAGTAAGTTATAAAACAAATATATTCTTTTTAGAATAGTAATAAAATAAACGGTACCGAATAAGACCTATAGTAATTTTCAATTCTCTGATGTAATAAATTATATTAAATAAAAGTTAAAAACCAGAAAAAGGTATATATAAAAAAATACAGGATGTTTAAAAAGACTCTTGTGAATGCCTATAAAAGAAACTTAAAATTAAATACCGTATGGATTGGTTGAAAAATCTATATAAATAGTTAATTACTTGGAGAACTATTCATAAAATATTCTATTATATTTTAGTATATTGTGGTAAATCACTTTAAATAAAAAAGTATTCTCTTCATTTAGATTTAAAAGAATGAAAGGTAACAAAAAGGACCTATTGTATTGCATCAAAGGCATACAATGTACCTTGCAGACTTGATGTGCACAAAGCGCAATATAGTACAAGCATTGTAACTTTAAAGTGCAAAGTTCAACAGATGCTCTTGTAAATGGAGGTAATATAGACTAAGTGTTTGTTTTAGTTAGCATATAGCTTATTACATGTATGTAATGTCTTAAACTATATTAAGATTTGTACAGACAGTTTTATCAAATCTACGTACTTAACGTACTCACATTAAAAAATAAACTGTTATAGCACCTGTTTTAGTCCAATATTTTCATATCTACCTACAATTTCTATTATAAACATAGCTTTATTTACTGTACTTAAAATGACGTAATTTAAAAAGCTTACAAAATTATATATGTGTTTATACATCGAAAATGTAAATAAAATGAAATATTTAAGTACAATTTTTATTTTACAGAAAACTATGAGGATGAGTTAATTACAAATGTAGTTAATTGTATGTTTAAAATAATTAGATTTCAATATAAAAGGTGTACTTTAGAAAAAGAGGTTTCCTGTTACTGTAGTCCCTGTAAGTAAGGCCCCTCTCATATTTCCCTAACTCCAGATTATCTATTTTACGTAACATTTCAATGTGGGCTTATTAGTAACTCCATAAATTTGAGGTTAAATTCTGCATACAGTTTTATGAAATCTATTTTTATTGCCGCAATACTGATTAATCTGATTACAAAGCCACATAAGAACACAGAATTTAAGGAAACATCAGTAACTCGGACTTTGAAATAGCTATGTGATACAAGGATATAAAACTACGTCTTTATTATTAGAATAAGTCCTCTTGTGTAGGTGTAATAAGGCTTAGGATTAATGCCTAAAAATAATTTTTAAAATTTAAAATTTTTTAATTGTGTCCTCTGGCCCAGATACACCTTGTGAATGTTGTTGCCAAAGTAGTACCACACCAAACTCCCCTCGTGTGCGATGAACGTATGGTTTCTCTCTTAGCATGTTTCCTACCTTTATGACATCAACATCAACAATATGTGACAAGTGACGCGTTCTTTCATGGATTCCACTGCAGCATTGGAAGTCGTGAAGAGGTGGAATTTCACACTTCGGATAAAGCGAGGTAAGAACCTACATTAACATGGGTGATTTTGCATCCATCCGTATAAATTGCACCATTTATACAGTATAACCTGTTCCTCCATTTCCGGATATAACTGTTTCATTTTATTCTAATTGGTCTTTAAGTAAGGTACCATTTGGTCGTTAGCAACGGGACAAAAGTCTCTATGTTTTCATAATAATATTTATTACAATCTTTTAAACTAAAAATTTTCTTCCTCCAAGCCGGATGTAAATGTTTTTGATTTTATTTCAACTATGAAACTAAAGAGGTAATATGAAAATTGAAAACATAACAATAATATATTTAATAATGGCCAATCTAAATATCATATTAAAAGTTTAGTCTATTAAAGACTGTTGAAGATTATTTAGTTAAATGTAATAGAGATTTAATTATGATATTGATGTATTACATATTTCAATTTTGATTATAATATTTATACTTTTGTATTATTTCTATAAATACATTGCATACAGACCTAAAAAATTAATTGTCTTATATAAGAAAGAAATAGTTGGCCACACCACGAGTCGTGAAGTCGTGTCTGAGGTTGCATGCAAACTTTGAGGTCTATAGCTTATTCCAATATTATATAGCGCAGTCCGTAATAAAATGTCATATTTCTACCAAGTTTGTTTAACCATTTTATTTGGAATTTTCTCGTTGGCATCATGGATATTCATAAGGCCAATTAAAAATAAACTGTTAATGCTCAACCGAATCCCATAGTATGAATTTCCACTCAAACACAAAGTTTCGTATGTATAAATGAAGCTTAATGGGAAATGTCAAGTCGTTATGTTATTTTATTCTCAAAATATCTTATGGACAAAGAAAATTTAAAATTTAATTTGTCTAATCCCTTGCGTGATTAGCCTAGACTTATAGAAGTGATACGCTGGTGGTCTGTAAAGTTGAATAATTTGTATTAATATAGCAATAGCTTGGTCATTCCTTTGAAAATTTAAATTGGTATAAAATAGCTTTATAATTTTCTAAACAATTATTTATTACATTTCAGATATTTTCAGTAATAAACTAGAATACAAATAGAATGAATGTATAATGAAACTGGTCCATTACTCGTAATAAAATGTCATATTTCTACCAAGTTTGTTTAACCATTTTATTTGGAATTTCCTCGTTGGCATCGTGGATATTCATAAGGCCAGTTAAAAATAAACTGTTAATGCTCAACCGAATCCCATAGTATGAATTTCCACTCAAACACAAAGTTTCGTATATATAAATGAAGCTTAATGGGAAATGTCAAGTCGATATGTTATTTTATTCTCAAAATATCTTATGGACAAAGAAAATTTAAAATTTAATTTGTCTAATCCCTTGCGTGATTAGCCTAGACTTATATAAGTATAGAAGCGATACGCTGGTGGTCTGTAAAGTTGAATAATTTGTATTAATATAGCAATAGCCTGGTCATTCCTTTGAAAATTTAAATTGGTATTAAAATAGCTTTATAATTTTCTAAACAATTATTTATTAAATTTCAGATAGGTTCCGTAATAAACTAGAATACAAAGAGAATGAATTTATAATGAAACTGGTCCATTACTCGAGAGCCATCCACAAAAGGTGCAACCATGCTGAAACCCTTTTGGACCATCCACATACATTTCAATAACGAAGAGCAGTGAGCATGCATTGTTTTGTACAATACCCTTCTTACTGTAGTGTTTACAGAATATTACAAATATTTTAAGATTCCCGTCAGTATATACAGAAATGTGAGTTTATTTTACGGTTGTTAATACGCATATAAACTAGTACTTATTATTATAAACTATAAATTTGTATTATTTAACAAAGACATAAACACATAATGTATAAATTTATATATAAGTCAGATCTATTATTAATTTACTTGATTTATAAATGTATGATTACAGTATTAAAATATTTATTTATAGACCTGCTACTATTTTTCCAATAATATCATGTCTTTGCCTCTATCGAATATCATAAATGGACAAATGATGCCTAAAAATACCAAGTAAGAAAAAAACTACGTGATAGGCATATCACAGAAACTAACTGAAAGACGAGTTGCTCTGACTATCGCAATACCGAGAACGCCTGTCAATCACAGCTGCAACCAAAAAAGTGATAAATAGGGTAAACGTTTTAAGGACCTTTGAGGGATCTTAAGGATTCCTTACTGAATAACAGCGCCTCTCTGTACTGATCATTTCCGGTTCTTCATTTAAGAAAACGATGTATCGAAACGACCTAGAGCTTTATCCTAAGAACAATTAAAAATTTCAAACACTAATATATTAGTTTTATTGTACAATTGGAAGAGAAGTTTCTTATTGGATGTTTTAATACGTATTCAAAAAGCTTTCAAATTTTCTTTGCGTGTAGATTTTATTAATGTGTATTCATTTTTAATGTTTTAACTATGAAGTACAAACAATTTTGTGTTTTTATCCATTATCTAAAAAATATAAAAATACTAAAATAAGCTTATATGAATATTAAGGATCCCCTACAGTGTTAAGACTAAAGAGTAGGTATTGAAAGGATTTGAAATATAAAATTGATTTTATAGAGCTTAAACAAGATGGTAGTACAGCGATCTTTAAATACATTCAGAACAGCATAGTTAAAAAAACTCTAATAATACCTGTAATTTATTTTAGGTAAATTTTAGTTTTATTAAACCAAGCATTATCTGGTAAGCATGGTAAAATGTATATTAAAAAGGTTTAAGGTTACAATATTATATCCTTCTAACATGTGTTGTATCGCAAATAGATTTGGAATAGATTTCCATCATTTAGTAAACTATTTCGATTTATGTTTTTTGGACAACAGGGCCCCAGAGACATTTAATTTATATAACAGTTAATACCTTTTAATATAATCAATTGAAATTAGATATATACTACACTTTAAACTCATTGTTAAAGAAAATCTAATTACGTCTTTAACGGACTCAGATCCTAGCTGAGAGCTTAAGTGAATCTGAAATTATTAAAAATTTACTGGTACATTTTCATTTTGTAATTTTGTTTGTAAAATTATAATTCTCAGTATAAAAGCTTTTGTTATTTTTTGCATATTTCTTTTACTGTAGGCGGTGAGAACGAAAAACACGTTCAATGTGCTCTAAGGCCTATACTTATCATATAACGAAATTTAATTTGTGTTTTCTTTATATGACCAGAAGTTAATATTAATCTTCGTCAAACTATTACTTGTTGAATTAAAAGAGAAGATATTTAAATTGTGTAATCACTAAAGTATTTTTCTTCTTTAACTCTGAAATGCAACTTTGAAAAAGGCCGAAAAGTTGAAATTGGGATTTGTAAAGTATAAAAATATAAGGGTTTTGTTATGAACAGTACAACTTTTACAGCTGATTAATAGGACTGTTTAGCTCTAGATTGTCAAAACATCTAAATGATAGTTTCGGAGTTCGGCGAGTCTAAAACAAAATAGAAATAAAGCAAGCAGTGATCTAATCTATATGTGGAAACTCGCTGCCTCGTTTTGATGCTGGATGCAAACATTATTGTATGTTTAATACAACCTTTGTGGTTGCATACGCTATTCTCATCCTAAATATCAGTCGGTTATGAAAACAGCTTAATTCATTGTTAATTGTAACAATAAATTTCCAATAATATATTCATGCTAATTAGTAATAAGATAAAGGAGGGAGGAGAGTGTTTACTCATTAAATATAATATCTGATATAAATCCTTAATACCTTTTAATAATAAACATCCATTTTAAAACATTAAAATATGTACTGCGCGTTGTTGGCTTTTCAGCGAGATTAAAGTGCATTTATATTCATTTCATATGACTCATATATTGAAATTAACGTTCTATGAATAGCTTGGCTGCTGAAAACCTTGAGAATGTTCGACTAGAATACACCAACATACGAAAGACTTGCGGTAACTATAAAAAACATTGACAAAATGATAGCCTTACAAAACATTCCGCCCGAAAATTGTTTGAATAAGATACTACTGAGCAACAATGGTCTGTTTTTTTATTTCAAGTAGGTGGAATTTTGTTCTAACAACGACCAAGCGTATATTCATTGATAGGCTGTTTTGCAGTTTAAACTACTCAATCCCAATAGGAACCACCACGGGTACATCAAGAGGATTAATAAAGGTAAATTTGGAAGAGACATTAGAGGTGAATGGGGTTCAGTGGACAAGACGGCATCCAAAATAGTAATTAACTCATCGCTAACCAAGTCGAAAGGTATAAGAGCCTTGGATGGCCTGGGATTCACTCTCTTTGATTCAAACTTTTGCGGTATCCTTCATTGCTTTTAACCACCAATCTGTTACATTCCTAGTGCAACATATTTGGCATAGTCTTTGGTTACTTGTGTTATAGAAGATAAATTATTTGAGGGTATTGTACGAGTTCAATCATTTGCTATTCCTATAACAGAGTGATTATGATAAAAGCCCATTCGTTCAGGGTTAATAGATGATATGAATACACACATTTTTGTCCAATAGACATAGAGTCGCAAACATTTTGTTTCCAAAAGAACTGGGAACTTTAGTAACGCCTCCTGGTAGGTAAGACTTTATTTACATTGTAATAAACATTTTTATTACAGCAAATAATCAAAGTTCCTCCCGTTAGTGTCAATGCAAATCTGAGTTCTTCGTAACATCGACTTATTTAAATTTTGAAAAATTAATTTTTCTACAAAATGGTTCTTTTATTTGTAATTAAGAAGAAAAATACATCTAATTAGAATAACTTGATTTTTATCCGGCCGATTCTCAAAGGGAACAGTAAGTATATGCAACAAGGAGGGGATTCATAAATTTTCAATTTTCATATAAATAAAACATTTATGACTCCATTTGTATTAGACACACAATGTTCGTATTCACATCCTGTATCAACCCGGAAACAAATGGGCAATTTTATCGGAATCATTCGGTATGTTATAAAAAGTACAAAATTACAATTTTTATAGTGGAATTTCCATTTTCTCCATGTTTAAAACTCTAACTACATATAAATCATACCTGACTGATTGAAGAGCGGTTCAGAGTAAATGAAGCCAAGCCTTATACTGCACAAGTTACATTTGTGAGAAAATACGTTGCCCTAATTTGAAGTTACTATTTTCTTAATTAGGGATTTCACAGCTGAAGCGGAGACGTACATTCCAATTCTAGAATAATATGATTATGTTTTAAGTAACGTACAACAATTTTAATAGATATCTTAGATATATAACCTAACTATGAGGTACAACCCCCAGCCAGTCCGCAATCGAGCCGTGAGTACAAGCACTTTGAGAGTTGACTTTGACATTGCACTAATGCGGTAATAAAGTTCACTAGTTGACTAATGGGGTGGGACTGATACTAGGTAAGGTTTTTTATAGTGAATATTGAAATGAAAAAATTGGGATGAATACGTGTGTAACGGAAAATATTCTTCAGTAAAGAAAGATCGATACAAAATAAAATAAAATGAATTTAAATTAATGGTGTAAAATACTGGTTTATTGTTTATAAGTTCAGATATAGCGAAAGTTAAAAAACTTAAAAGTTTGAAATTGTTTGTGTATGTAGATAGTAAATGTTTACTTAAAGAAGAGATCATAATGCAGATCTTGAAACGTAGTGTAAACTGTTTTTTTTTTTTTTTTTTTTTTTTTTTTTTTTTTTTTTTTTTTTTTTTTTTTTTTTTTTTTTTATCTCTGAATGGTGGTCAATGTCGAGAAAAATCCTGTTTCCTTCACAATATTAGTAAAAGTATATTTCTAGACCAATTGGAAGTTTTAAATAATTACCATTAGCTAAGATATAAATAGGGTAAATGTAATTATTATTAATTGTAACACTTAATGACTGTTAAACTATCTGCATATGGATTTTTCAAGAAAATATAATATACAGATGAATTCTATTTAATACATAAATGACTATCTCTAAATATATTTTATAACTAGTATCCACCAGTTAAATACCAATCCAATTAATAGTAATATTAATAATATATATATATATATATATATATATATATATATATATATATATATATATATATATAACTAATATAATAATTAATGATGTACTAAATATTATACTGGTCACAACTAAGTTATGGTCATGTAATAAACATCCAGAAATTTATATCTAAAAGGAAAACCGCTGTGACGACCAGAATATTCAAGGAGAGACTTTGTAAACATTAAGTCTGTAACATAATGTATACTTCAGTAAACATGTATTCCTGCAACAGTAATATATAATTCTTAAAATAAGCAGCAGAAAAGTTTGTTTAAAGATATTTAAATGTTTTCCATGCTTTTATTTTATTTATGGTAACTGCATTTTGCAGCAACACAAATATCATAAAATCTTGTGCACTAGACTGTACTTTACAGACTACAGTTTGCCTCTGTGTTTTATTTCGCTTTATCACATTTATTCCATTACAGAGTAAGTATAGACGATGCTGAAATAATTTCATTAAAATTATATTTGTACAATGCACCAAGTTTTCAACAAATAGAGATATGACAGGATGTATGAAAAACATTTTATGAAACAACTCAAAATCTGTAGCAAAACAACTAAATTTTTGCGAGAAAAATTTTTAAAACTTGCATCCTCCTACTTTAAGCACCCAATTCTATATTAATATGCCAAGTATCCCATTAATATACCAGCTACATATAGTAGCTCTTTGCTTTTATTTTGGCTAGCATTTTGTGTAAACAAAGAACTGTACCATGATAAGTGACCGAAAATTGAACTAGTGTACTTTATATATTTTTCAACTGAAATTGAAATGGGGTCAGACAGGATATCATAATATTTTAAAGTATTTATTTAATTAACGATTCACAAGGAATGAATTATCCTTTGGTAAATATTTTCAGAACTAGTTATCATATTTAATTTATTACGTTAGAAGACTTTCCGCAGTCACAGAGAGTAAAATTGGTTTAACGAATTGACACATAGCTGTATCCAACATGAAGGTTTAGAGGATAAAAAGTATAATTGGCATATTACAAAAACAATTCAAGGGATGACAACATGCAATATCGTGATAATTTTAATAACCATAAATTATATAACTTTGTTAAATAAGTCATCAGTGAAATTGCAATTTTTAACTAAATTGGTTACAAATTGAAGTTTACATTAAGAATTTTGTTTATTAAAGCTGGTTTTGCAACAGTGTTTAAATAGTAATTATATGGATTATATGTTTTAAATTCGTCCCTGGCTCAATCTGGCGTAAAATATTAACTTCGTCTTTGCTATCTACATCATAATGGTAAAACGCTTTTCTAAAATGTAAATTGAAACAAAAGTCTCTTCCTCTTTGACGAAGTTCAACTGAAAGTTTCAACATTAATTTGTTTATTCTGATAAATTTGTATTATAAAAAGTAAATATTAAATTTAGTTTATAAAAAAATGTCCATGGTTACTTTTCAGTTTTTCTTTGATTTAAAACTTACTCAGATTTCAATCAATATTTTGGAAAAAGAATTAGCTACATTGGTATAGCCGTTCTCGAGATAACGTTTATCACCACTTCTTAATACATGTCTAATTATAAAAATTTAAACGTTCAATCATATATTTTAATAATATAAGTATCTATTGTTTACACCAATTTCACTACAAATATTTCTAATATTATGTGCTTTATAAGAACAATTATTGAATTTAAAAACTTGCATAGTTATGGTAATGTTATCTACTTTACCGAAGTATTCACTTTTTTATTGCTCTTCATACGTTACTTATTAAAAATAAACTTTTATAGGTTTAGTAGCACTTTCGTGCCTCTACCGATTTCCGTTTGAACAAAACATACAGTGGTAGTTTATCTGATACTTATATAAAGGCGATTAAAATGTATAGCCTACTACTATATAGAAATTTAACGTGATCTCTGTATTTGTGTTCCTGTTTTACTCATAAAGTAAATACTATTTGATCGGTTGTGTTCAAATAGTACATGGATATTCTCATCACTGGCGGAAAAATCTACTATAGCACACACAAATTTTAAGACCAGAGTAAATTATTATGTAATAAATATACACATTTTGTCACGTTTCTAGACCACGGCAAAATCCAAACTAAACATTGGCATTGGAAATATAATTACCCTCCGATTGTAAGTACTTATGTATACCCTATGAAATTCCCTACGAAACCGTGGTAACCACAAGTATTATAATATATTTCAGGGAGAGACCAATTCAACCTTAAGCGTAATGCTTTAAAATCGTAAAATCTCGTTTGTTACATCTTTGTGTATAGAAAATTTTAAATACTTGACTATAAACGTAGACCCAATTGCTTGACAAACTCACCACATTCTGTTGAGAAGATAGTTAAACATTAATCTCAGTACTAGTCAGTGCTATTCCACGTTTTATTCCACATTTCTAACATCATTTTGTGTTATTCGTTAAGAGTAAGGAAGATTTGTATGTACTATTTTACTGTACAGCCGTAAATATTACACAGAACTTCTCCATCTAGTCATTTTGAATTAAAAATAATTAAAGAGAAAACACGCACCCATCTAAAGTAATATTTTACCTTTCAAATGGAAAATTGTGGATTACTATAGAAATGCACTCATGTTATATGATTTGTCACAGAAATGGAAATCTATCCATTGCAGTTCGTTCGAAAATGAAGTGCTATGGATAATTAATGGTGCGACTAAAAAGTTTCAATTAGTATTTAAACGAAAGATCTACAGGTAATACGTAATTTTACTAATTACAGAACACAAGCTCCTTGTTTTATTGTTCTATAGTGCTAATAAATTATTATAAACATTAGGTTCCAAATGTTCGATGAAGCTTAATTCATAAAGGTTCACAATATTTTGCTACTCCATGGGAATTAGTTGGGCGTTAGCAAACATTTTCACAAACGTGTAATGAGTAACCATGATAGCAACGATAAAATCGTACTATTAATACATTTTTAAATATTCTGATTACCATAATACGAAATGTTACCGTGTTAAGTAGTCTCAATCAAGTAGCTTAATATAATATTCCAGAATCGTCATATAATATCTAAATAGAATGGGCTGTGGTTGTACGCAATTTCGCTATATCGTTACCAGGCTGTAATTTGTCTCGTTTATTTTAGATATATATAAGAACTAAAATAAAGTAAGAAGCGTTCATAACTATGGTTAACGAGGGGTTTTATTAGGTTTTATTTGTTATCACTACCAGAGACAATGAAAAACCGAGTAAAATATTCAGCAATAGGAAGTTAATAGCTTAGCATAACTTATAAGCATACCAAAATCAAATAAATCTATTATGATCGATTAGGTATGAAATACCAAGAACTCGTGATTTAATCTGACTCTATATGCTTTTAAACAAAGAAAGTTATATTCTCTTAATGACCACTAGATAATTACTTTATATACCAAGATGAAATTACATAGTAATCTATTATATCGAGATGAATGTTGCTTTCAGATAATTATTAATAGGGATAGTTTTACTTCAGTGAAGGGAAATGCCAGTTTACGGCAAATTAAACGACGAAGTTATTATATGTTTCAATGGAATGTAGATGTTTTAAAACGGTATATATAATAAAATTCAAACAAAAAATCTGTAACCATTTAATAAATTACATATTTCTGTTTACTAAATTTTTTACAAACAGAAACAGCCTTCAGGTGGGTCTGCAGTTCAATCCATCCAAATATGGTACATCCAATATTAGGAGTTAGACTGCAATCGGACATTTTAGAGGATCTAGTGTTCACCATAGTTATATTAAGCTATAAACTATTAGAATTTCCCGATAGCTGTTATCAAAGACTCCTTAACAAATCATCAAAATTATATTGAGCTCCTTGATAGTTTACAGAACAATTCTAAATTTGTTTTGTTTTCATGCTATATAAATATAAATTACATCACCACAATAACAACAATAAATAATTTCGCATGAAGCTTCATCATCCAATTTTTACACTGCATAACACCATTTCCATTGACGGTGGGTCACAAATAGTACGCTAACAATTGATTTAATATCGTAATAATTTCTTGATATTCACTCTACTGTACATCATGCATAAACATGGGGCCATGGTTTGGTTTAAAATATTGCTTTAAAATTTAAAGTTACTATTTTAAAAATATAATGTACTCTTCTATGATTTACAATCAATCTATATTTGGTGACACTTTAACTATCAAACATGGTCTGTCAATAACATAATAAAGTATTGGGTATGAAAATTTACCATAAAGAATTAAACAATCACATGTTAATTGCGTGTTTTTGTCCTACCCTCATTTGGTTTTCACTAGCGTCTTCAAACACGTCACACACTTAAAAGTTAAAAAAAACTCTTAAACGGGTAACTGAAGTTATAGACATTATTGATATTACTATAGACATTTAAAGAAAAAAAAGGATCATTTGATGGGAATATTAGCTGTTAGTTTAAATGGATGTGCAAAAACAAATAAAATTCAATAGAAAATATGCCATCATTTTAACGAACAGGTGGATCGCAGAAGGACAATATACCATCGTATTACATAATTAATTTACTCATCTTAAATAATCATAAATTAATAAGACAATTCCATATTGGTAGGTAATGTGAAATGTACAGAAATAGTTCCTCACATAGTTGCATCGTTCCTGTACGTGAGATAATGAGTACCGTTAATACTATATAAGTTCAATAGGAAAATATAATTATTGAAATAGTACAAACATCGTATCAGAAATTAATTACAATGACTGCGCAAAAAACCGCATAAAAATATTACAGATCATAGTCCTCAAGAAATAAAAAGTATATCATGATTATCGGTGGGTGTAGGCAATCAAGAGAAAAAATAAAACAAAAACATTGTTCAGCGATGCAAGTAACAATGCAATTAATTTTGAAATGTATAATCTAATCTCTACTGTAGGTTGACAAATACCCTAACTACAATCTACACAAATAAAATTAGATGAAAAAAAAACACGATATTCCTTTAAACGCTTTTAAGTACTCACTGAAATAATGTTAATTTTACTTTAAAATTAATTCGAATTTCACCCTGCACTACACGAGCTTATGGCAAGACCTAAAAATTACCTTTCTCAGAGATGCTTTTAACCTTTTAAAATGCCATTTAAGCGATATACCTACATTATTTTGTAGCAAATTACAAATTTCCAGAAATCCCATTTCCTCTTATATAAGATTAAAATAACAAATTGAATTTGGTTTCAGTTTTCAAACAGTTTAAAGGAGTTTCTGATAAAACCTTGATCAAAGGGCTATCTGAGAAGTAAGTTTCAAGCCTTTGTAAACTTTTACCTGTATTCTTTATACAAACGTTCCTTAAGAACACCTTACTGTCTTTGATATTTTCCTTGCAAATATCTGTGCTTTCTTCTTTTGTGTTTCACTTCAAACTTAAAAATTTTAATAGAAAGAGGTCTTAGGCGCCATATTGAACATTGTATGTTTTTTATTGTTTCAATAATGTAAATGCCGAAAAGTTCTTATTGAGTCATGTCAATAGTCATGTCGCTTTTATTGGTTTTAATAAACGTGAGCTAATTATTCAATGCATTTAGGAAATCAACAACTTAACGAACTAGAAATAATGGTGGCTAATCCCCTGTAATATACCTCATTTAAGGCAGAACATTAAAGTTATTATTAAAATATAACGTCTAGCCGATCAAACTTCTCCATTAATACGAGACATCGCATCTCAAGCGCGGGAAGCTTTACAACATTTATCTTAGCCGTCACATAGACAAAGTCATTTATCAACTACTATTCTAGATAATTATAAAGATAATACTATTATTGTCTTTTCTTAAGCTCTAATTTAAGAACGCTGGATAAGAACATCTGCGGGAATAAGACTTTCAATCGGTCCATCGTCCAGGTACTAGTCAACAGAACCCAGATGATGTTTCCCGAAGCCCCAGCTATTAAACACATAAAATTCCTTTGCGCCAAGATTACTGAAAGGAGGACCACTTTTTAGGTAATTAGTAGTAGAGACATATTGAGATGTTAAAGTCACAGTAAGATCTGAAATACCTGTGAGCTTGGATGAGATAAAGGAAAGGAAAACGATACTGGCATGGAGTAGTACCGTTGTCGCCGAACATGAAGATTTTGTGACCGCCGTTGGGTTCTCCATTGTAGAAGGCAAGGGTATCTTAAAGAATGCATTAGAAATTGCAGTGGGAATTTTAAAAAGATTGCCCGGCAATGAGTTCCGGACATAAGGCAGCTCCACTACGGCGTTTCAGGAGGCAGTAAATGAGACACGAGAAAGGTTTTATTGGCCAAAAATAATTATGTATGTCAAGAGTTTGGGTAGAAATTGTAGTATTTGCGTATCAGTAAATGGTCCCGTGTGAAGAAAAAAGTACAAAGTTAGAGCACCTTAGGAGCGTATTACTATCGATTTATATCTATATTAATGCGCATTTTCCTGAAACCGAAAATGGAAACATACATACATTTTGAAGATGATGGACTACTTTATCAAAAAATCTCAAATCTTATACGTCGCCATATAAAGAGACACGCTCTGTAGCGATGTGTTAGGGAAGGTGTTCATCGGTCGCTTTGGGGTTTCCAATAGAATTGCATTCTAACCAAGGAAGACACTCGGGTCTGTAGTGTTTCGCGGATTTGTTACGTACTGGGTATCAACAAAACAAGGGCGACATCTCTTCATCCACAAACTGATCGAATTGTGGGAAATACAAATATAATTTTGGGAAAAATGTCCACTCCCAAAAATTCTTGCACATCCAAAATCCAATAGAATAATAAACATCCTCAATCAAACTTAATTTTTATGATTCATAAATAGAACTCATTGAAACTTTAAATAAAATCCTGTACGAAAGTATAAATTATTAGTAGTGACATGATTTTTAAATATCATTCAGTTCATAAGTGGTGTATAAATCATTCAATTACAAAACTTTAGTTATAAACCCCACTTTTATTGAGATGGATGCTGCCAAAGCTGGATTTATTGCCGTCACATGTCAATCTGTGATAAGCGGTTTTTAAATGCAATTCTTCATTTACGCAATAAATTATTTTAAATATAACTCTTCATCCATATGTTTTAAAAGCAACAATTGTTATTGTATTATGGCAACTTCTCCATAATAAATGTATGAATAAATAAACTTATAAATATTAAATAATAATGGTTCAATGCCATTATATACTAATTTGAATTTAAATATCACATACTAATGTAATTTATTTATGTTAGCCTATATATCAGGCCTAGAATATTGAAATTTTAAGGCCTGTATATTTTAAGGAGAGGGTGATCTCATTTTCAGCGTTATTCTTGTACAATGATAAATTAATTGTCTTGCCTTTTGCTCTTTACATAGAAAGTATACATCCATTATCCTTCATCCTTATTGTTTCTACACATAATGGCTTGTTTCACTCTTAACATGTTGTCAAGAAAAAAGGTAAACAACACAAGCAGTCCTAGATAGTGCTAATAGAAAATAAAGTTTTTATCCATGATCCTAACATCAGTTTGTGTTTCTAATTAGAAGAAAAGCAGGTTTTATGAGCTTTTTAACAACGCAGGCGTAAAACTTACAGTCAACTTTGTCATCAAGTCAATTTTAATTTCAAATAATAAAAATAATACAAAATTCCTGCTTTGAACAACATCTTAAGTGTCACCTGTGCATAAACTATAAAAAATGTCTAAGGATATATGAGTGGTTACAAGGACGGAAATCTAAAAAAACTCAATCTGAAAAGAAGCGCTATGTATAAATGTAGGAGTAAAATAATTCCATTATAATTTATAGGGATCTTCTTTTAAACTAATTATGGATCATAAGCCCCTTGTTTCATGGTTTCATCCTGATAATAATCTGTATCAATACTGCTTAATATGGAATCTAAATTCTGTATGATAAATTTACATACTGTATAATCAATGTTGGATTCAATAATAGCACATGTCACTCCATGGGATTTTGATGTGCATTAGCAAAAATGTTTATTTAGGTTTTACTGATAAACATAATAACAACGACAACATCTAATATTAAACACATTTACACAAACTAAAAAAATAAAAATTCCCTGACTTATTTCACTCCAAAAAAAATTTAATTAGCTTTTTCCACTTTTTTCAACACGAATTTATGAAGATTCCTTCCTAAAATTCTCAATAGCGCGAACTATAATATTAAGATGATTGTATGTTTTAATCATATATTATAAGTTAATAAATGTAAATTGGTTTTTGACCGTTGGAAGGAAATAAATAAATAAATAATTAAGATACGACTCTATACCATAACAAAATGTCATTTAGCTCTTTATCATATCTATTTATTGAAAGAAAAAGAAAAGTAAGATATATCCATTGTCGTGGTTAAGGAGTTTTGTTAGGCAATAGTTGGTACCACTGGCAGAGATAACTACGAAATCCAATAACATTTTCAACAAGAGTAATAATATTACTTAAAATATTTTAAAAGTTGGCCAGATGCCATTAAGGAATTACTACACCCGTTTACCACTAAACAATCATCCATTTTAACGACATTTGCTTTATTATTGTAATAATGTTTTTCCCAGGTAGGAGAATGCCAGCCGGCTGAAGGTGAAGTCACTGATTGGAATGATAGAAAAATATGCAGACTGTTTTAAAAGTTGCGGCCATTCACAAATATCTCTACCATGAATCCTAATAAAAAATACTAATTTATGTTCACCACATTTCAGTACAGGCTAAGCCATAAATCAGGCTTCCTTCAAGTTATATCCATCAGAGATGGTCCATCTATCAGGACACTTCACAACTTTTATCGAACATTTTAAAGAAACTAGTATTTACCATAAGCTACTTACTATCGGAATGTCCATATAGCTTTAACAGGAATCGTAATAAGAAATCATAAAAATTACCCATAGCCATTTAGTATATTACGGCGGATTAAAAAAATCTATACAATATAAACCAACATAAATGAATGAATTTCGTTTAAAATGTCATCAAACTTTTTTACACTATACTGTATGAAAATCAGTGCCATTGTCGGTTATTTATGACCACTACAATCCCAGCTGGTGGCAGTTGCAGATAATTTACGCTCGTAATTAATTGTCTACTTTTACTCTGTCATGCATAACCATGTTGTTTAAAAAAATTACTACTACCAATAAATTATTAAATAAAAAAATTAAATGTTAAAATAAATATTTTTATTGTATAGAAGTACAATTTGTTATTTCGTATGGAATGTGTTTTAGATACATCTACCATTAAACACGGTCAAATAATAACAAATTTGTAGATTAAGTATCAACTATTAAATAATTAATAATTATGTTTTTTTTTTTTTTTTAGGTAATTTCATCTGATATTGCACTACAGGGTGTTATTAAAATTAATTAAAATGTTGGTAGACACTAGAGAAATTTTTATACATTCGCTACTTAATTCATGTAAATATATGTTTATATGTTTCGGTTTACAGTATTTTAAATATATACAAAAATCTCAAACGGAGGTTTTGAAAAAGTTATATTTTACCTTTATATAGTTAAAAATTACCATACATTTATTATAGTGAACAGCCATATTTATTTATTATTGACACAGATTAACTTACAATAAAACGTGGTTATGCTTCAAGATTGTCTATTTTAAGATTAATTTTAGGGAATTTTAACTGCATTTTGACTTGTTTAATTTGGTGTTAAACATTTCACAACAGTCATGATAACATTGAATTTACATATCTCTTTTGCTTTGAGCCTTAATTTAAGTGTTACTAGTATATTGATTGGTAGACTATATTTCAAAGATATCATAATGTTTTGAGTTAGTAATTTAAAAAAATTAAAGACACTCTAGTTGTAGAGCTAATAGTTTAATTTTATGATACGAAATAATTATTGGCAACGACAAGCGTGGCTACTACTTGGATGGGTAACCGTTCAAATATCCTGTTCTTGCAAGGAGCCTACCTACCCGGTGGAGGGCAATTTTTAAGTCACCTTTGAGCCCGTTGGTCCCCAGTTGGGTGTTAGTGAAGGGTTCTTATCCTGACTATCCTATCGAAAATAAGATCTAATTAACTTACAATTTACTTACAATTATACAAGTCCGTTATAGCCCTTCAATTCCATAATGAACTTTAAAATTTCCCCCACATTTTGCTTCTAAAATCACGTATTCGGGAAGGTTATAGTAATATATACAATAAATAATATATACGAGTATTGTAAAATAAAACAAAATATTGGGGGGGGGGGGGGGGGGTTCTATGTTTTTATATTACTACTATCAGTTAAAAGAAATTTCCAACATAAAAATTTCCAACATATAATTGTGTTTCGTTAATTTATAGCTTCGTTCTGAGGTCTGTGGTTGCGTTTATGTTTATTACAGAACTCATTGTCCCACGCATATTAAACTATTTCAACCTTAAGTACAATATTTTTAGCAATAGCACTTCTTCATAAACTTATATAACCTAATTAAAAATACTAAAATACTACATATGTCGTGTAATTTGGATTAATCACATCTTTAAATCATAGTTTACATAAAGCAATGTATCAATTAGGAATATATTAGTATATATTATAATAAATGTACACTCTTCATTAGCAAGTATAGCACAATTTATTGTGAATCGGAAATTTTATGAAAAACGTAGACATAATTAAGTTTTTTCATTCTATTTTAGATTAGAATTTTAGTAAAAAAAATATAACTGTAAATTACAATTGGTGTAAGATATATAGAGGTATGGGCATATAAACAAAACATAAAAGGAGATAATACATTTTTATTGTAATATATGTTATGTGATGTTAGTGTAATAGTTTTAGCATCGCGTCCACTCAATAATACGACTGAGTAACTCTAATATGGAAGTTAAAATGACAAATATGGCCAGATTGCGTGATGTGTGTCCAGTCAGTGTGAGATTGATATACAAATGCGTGTAGTGCCGCAGATATCCGCTTGGCCGTGCTCACTTGTTCTGGTAAATTAAATAGGAATTGGAAACTTATTATAAGTACAAGCATTCTATTCTATTGTTTGGAGTTTTATTTTTAACAGTACAAATTCCCAATTGAACGCCTCTGTTTATTGGCCGTAAATTATACTGGAATCGCTCTTATAGGATAATTACACCTCCAAGACCTAAATAACTCCAGGTACCTAATTATTTTCTAAATATGTACTTGCATGGATTGGATGGAATAGATTCAAATCATCAATGCCTGGTGTTCTATTATTAAAAAATAAAAAATAAAATTATGGAAAAATTCCCGAAAATATTGTACACTCGAACATGTTAATCATACCTTGGAAAAGCGCATTAAACTGTTTCAACGTAGTGAATTTACATGTTTTATTTGACGATTTTATAACTTAAAACGAGAATAATGTGCACTTATAGACATTTTGTGAAATTTGAGTTTAAAATACTTTTAAATATTTTTATTACTGTAAATATAAATAGTTTAATATTTAAATCAACATTAGGACTCATTACTACATCCTACTAATTTATAAGTTTAAAAGATTCGGTTTTATGAATAAGTTGAAATGTAGCCCTTATAACACTAAAATAAAGTGAAAATGTTGCGTTAGAAGTTTCTATAAATTTGGGTAAAAAATGTGATAAAGGATATTTTACGTTCTCTCTTAATTCTGAAATATTCATTCAATATTTTTGATTGAAATTTTTATTTACTTATCTTGCTACATGATGAATTTACATTTATGTTCATTAATTTGGTTTTCAAACACATTTTTAAACATAAAAGTCTACACACCAATTAAAGACAGCTGGGATAGGTAAGCCACGTGTGTAAATGTGTCATATGCCAAAACGTCTTAGGAATGCACAAAATTATTTACAATTTATATCCTTCTGTTTACAAATGTATTTTTTATCCTTATTTCTTAACCATAATGGTCGTGTAAGACTAATTTTAAAGTATTCGATAACGCTTAGCTAATTCCCACGGACTGACATGCACTATAATCGTACTTACTGTTCCTAATATTGAGGCTTCATACCCAATATTAAGCGAATAGATCATTTCATTTTCCATATATCGTGCGGACAGGCCGAAAGAAAGAAATTTTCATTTTTAAGTCTTACGATGATTGGTTTCCAAAAAGCTCAGCCAATTACAATATTGTCATGATAATATAACAAATGTTAAGAAGGACGGAGCGCTCAGTGTAAAATATTTGACTTAAAAACAGGGTAACTGAGAAATGCCCTTAATGAAGGTAATTTTCGAGTCCCTGAAAAGTTCCACCTGTGTTCCTTATACAAACATTTTATTAAAAATTCCTTATTATCTTTGATCTTGTATCTCTTGTACAAATTTATTTTACAGAGATCTGTTATTCGAGCATCTCTGGTTTTTCATATCAAACATTTAATGAAGGATCCAATGCAAATTTGGAAACATTTTAAGTTTTATATTTATTGGTTTCGAGAAGTTAGATACCAATGTTTGTACAGTTAATATTATGCTTTACATTTAGGTAGTTGGTGTATTTCCACAGCCTTAATAAAGTTTGTGTTTTTGGGTTTGGTGGTCATAATCGATGAAAATCCATAAATATTTTTAAGTATATTTATCCTATTTTGATAATACTTCCTGTTAGTTAGGGATTAAATTCTGAGCCACACAGAATATTGACAATAATTATGACAAGTAGCTTACCAGGACCAAGTCTTGGACGTATTTAACTGTAACTTGCTAACTATTATTACGTTCAGTAGTACTTTGGATTTTCATCGATTATGATCCCCAGACCTAAAAAAACAAACTTTATTGAGGCTGTGGAAATACAACAGTAACCTAAATGTATAGTGATAAATATAATCCTGGAATATGCAGATAACAATTTAACATGATTTAAAATATGATAGAGACGTATGATTTAATGTATTCTGCCTGTTATTTTAAGGTAAAACATGGTATATAAACAACTAACTTGCATACTAACCCATTCACTTTATACATTACAGTGATAAAATAACAGCCTCTCAAATGTTTGAAGTGAAACAGTTATACATGAGCTATTGAGAATTATAAAGAATAAGTTTAAAAATGTTTTATAATTCACTGGTGGTCTACAAAAAAATCTTTACGTATTTTTATTTAATGTATTTCTTAATCTCCTATCTTTTCAAGATAGAGGGCGTGCGAAATCTTAATAATAAAAAAATAACATAGTAAAATATATACGAGTACACAGATTTGTATAATTTAAGATTAATCCAAACTAATCCTCCTGCACACACTCTATAAATATGTACTTAATTTAAACAAAATATTACTTATATAAACAGAGCTATTAAAACAGGCCTCAAGAGATGTGCACTTTCCAACCAACCACTGAAAGCTGCTGTGCTTTAGAAACTGTGTGCATAGAGTGATGCACAAATTCGTTGTGGTTCCTAATTTATCCCGTTTTCAATTATGCAGTTTTTTCGTTTTTGTACATGTTAAATATAAATTCTAATGACTCTTTCAATTCATTAATGATTAAAGATAAGTAAAAAAAACTATTTAATAGTAAAAATTAAATAATACAAAAATATACAATGGACTCGTTCTCTCGCATAAGTGCTATTCACCTATATCACTTTTTATTATATTTCAGAACAAGTCATTACGTTTTCAAGTTCTTGACATTTTGAAATTTTCGTTAACTTTTGAAATAAGCTTGTTTTTTATTTCAAAATGATTTAATACAAATATTTTTATGTACAAAGTGTTATTTAGGTATTTAGCTTCCTATTCAATCACAGCTTTCGAACGATCCTGCAGATAAGTATATAAAATTTGAGTTTGTCAATGATATAATAAGAAATCTACATTTTCAAGGGACTTTCTTGAACATCAGTGGGACATTCCTCAGAGGATGGTTTTAAAACCTAAGGAAAAAATAACGGCAGTTAAAAGTGTTCTAAAATTGCTTCCAGTCTTAAAAGAAATCGTGCAACCATTTAGTATTGTGGATACTGAGATGCTTTGGGATTGGATTCTTGCTTGGAAAAGTTGCATTAAACCAATTTTTTATTAACGTGTTATTATTTAAAAAACATTTTATTAGAAGAAGAAATAAGAACTGTTCTTGTTGAACCCCATTTCATGAGAATCGCAAGACTACAGTTATTTAGCACTGTTAATTTCGTAAGTTGTATCCACTATATTGTTTCGTAGTAGTGTTTATTTTGTTTCATAAATATAAAGGGACCAGGAAAGTAAATATGCTTTAACCACTGTTTAAACCTATGTTAAACAATTTCAAAATTACTCAGCTTATTTATCCGTTATAAGTAATGTATTTTTATTCTCATCCATTGTAGCTGAAGCTGCAATAAGCGAAATACCTGTATAGGACGGCACTATATTATTTATATTTTGGTTTATATATATATATATATAATACATTATTTGATATATAAACTAACTAATCTGTATTATAGTAATATTTTCGTTAAACCTAGACCTGGTAGTAAGTATGGATATCAAACCACATTTACTAAATCCCTCTAGGTGCCAGCAGAACGTGTGAGGCGTATCCTCCACAAACCGCAAACCACACATGTACAGATGAGGGTATGGTACACGTTACATAGCTGATTGTGTGATTCCATGTTTGTAATGTGTTACAACAGTTATCAATTATTCACTAAACATTTCATTTAACTCTTTATACGTTATGGTTTTTCGAGAGAGGCAGATATTAACATTAAGTATACTGTACTTCAATATATATTTTTAACTATGATCATCCGAATTCTAAGAGTTTATCTCATATTAGCGTTTAACTTATTACAATATTAATCCTAAGTAAGCAATAATTTTCCTTATCGTCTGTTAGTGTGTCCATATAGAATTTGTAAGATTGTGGATATAAAAATATAGCGGCTTTCCAAAACGTCAACTTTATTTTCCATTCATAAATTTTAAGTGTTACTTATATTTCCTAATATAAATAAAAACCGACATAGAGTCTTTTTATCAAAACAGATTTAATTTCTACTGATGATAAATCGCTCAGTAAATAGTTAAAATTATGTACCTCAGGGTGGAAGATGTTGGTAGAGGAAAACTGTCCGACTCTGATGAACGCCTGTAATTTTGCGATGGAGTTACGAACTTAGAAGATATTAACAAGTTGTTATCCAAAACTTGGAAAAAGGAAAGTTCACGATATTTTAAAATCAAAGACATGTTTTTAACTTTTACCACATTTTAAAGTAAAATATACATCAATTATTAAAACGTACTATAATCATCAAGAATACAATAAAGAACATATCTTAATTATACGGAGAGCTATGTTACTTATTCTCATCTTAAATCCTTTATGACATTTAATTTCAAATTAATTTAATATCTAATAACGTTACATGAGTGTGGCAATGCTAAATTATAATATACTTGATGGCATTTTTACATATTACGTGTTGAGTTGAGTAATACAACAATATTTTTACAATTCTTGTATACGCTTGACCGTAATGCACAAGACTTTTTTGACGCCCCTTTAGAAAGAATAATGTAAACTTTGAAACAAAGTTACGCATATGACACTTAATAGTGCAAGAAAACTTAGTATAATTTCAAATAATCCATCGTCAATTGCAAACTTTCAACAAATAATGTTACAGTAACAGGATAAAATCAATGGCAACCTAATCTAGAGCTTTTTAGTACGTTTTAAAACGTCCGTAAGGCTGATTTCGTTTCCAGTGTAAATTCCAGAACGTTCTTTCAATCATTACATTGATTTAAATTCAGATTGAATTACATATAGAAAAATACTTGTTTCATTTGTAAGTAAAAAGAATAAAGTGAAATATATTTTAGTAATATATCTTAGCATACCAACAAAAGTCGTCTATATTTATCTATTTCTAACGGTACAATACAGTACAACTACAATCCCATTAAAAATATGTAATTCTATGTTTTGGTATATGTAAATATTAGATAGTTCTTATAAAAAATTACAAATACATATCCATGGAAAACTAAACGTAATTTTTCAATAACTTTGGTTGTGTGATGAAATGGGGATATTATTTTTTATAAATTCAGTTAAATATAAGATTAAATACTATTTACTTCCAGGAAACTTGTTAACTGGAAAGTTTTTGTTCTTAAAACTATGTACATTTTTATATATTTAGTATATCACAAGCTTCAACTCACTGACATACAAGCATTCGGACACTTTTTATGAAGAGAATTGAAATAGACAGAGAACCACCAGCCAGTGTACATGTCAGTGACAGATAGATTTACCTCTGACAGTGACATCAGTGGGCTTGTGATTGATCACTGTCATGTGAGTAGGGAAAATTCCCGCCTGTTAGTCGGACCTATTTCAATGAGCTTATATTATACACTAGCAGTAGCCCACAGCTTTCCAATTAGTTTCATGCTCTAAAAATATGCCTTGTAAATGACATTCTAAACACTCTTGAGTAAATTTAAGTTCAGGTTAAAGTGTAAATAGCAGTGTTCAGGGCCTCAAGGTTGGAGAATGAAACAGTTTAAAAAATACTGATATATAGATCGAATTTCTCTCCAAAATTTGATAAGACGTGATTTAATTACAAATTAACCTATATCAAGGAACAATGGAGGAATCCTAAATTTAAAGTATCTACCTTTTTAGTTGAATCCTATATTATAATAATTAGTTGTGTTCTGTTTCAATTTGAAAAAGAAAATTTTGCGTTGATGGTTCGATCAAGCATTACACATAGGTCTGTGAAGCCTATTTCAGGTAAAAAGTCTACGTCTATGCGCATTTTAGTTTATTCGGTTCCAAGCTATTTCTGTTGACATAATAGCTAAAAAACCTATTTGAATAAAGTATTACTAAAATTTGTTTATAACAGTTTCAAACCTGTACTGTTATTAAAATAAATAGCAACCATATATTTTATAATTCCATTATATTTATGATCAAACACTGCATACGTAATATGTAGAAATTTTACAGCTAAAATCAAACTGTTCTTAAAAACTTCCTATTTTTAGATCTGGATAACCTGAAATCATTAATAACAGACAAGGTAAGGTTCAAAAAATAATTGTTACTTTTAAGTATTATGTTCATGCTATCGACATTTATACGGTTTTATATTTATAAAAATGTAAAACCATGCTTGAAATTCTTAACATTGTATCATTGTGTTATCACATTATAATGTTTACAAACGTTTAGTATCCGCTGGTGAAGGCTAAAAAGGGAAAATTGCAGACTAGTTGGGCATAGCCCATAGTTTAGCATAGATCAGGGACAGGAAGTATATCCATGTAAAGTTCTAAATCCTTCAATTTAGTATAGTTTATATGATTGAATAACACTAACACGAACTCGTAGGCATATAATATTAGATTTTTATATAATAGTATATATTAAATAGACAGAAACAGAGACCCATGAGTCAATTTACATGTCAGTGACAGATAGATGTAACTCTGACAGTGACATCAGTGAGACTGTGATTGATCACTGTCATGTGAGTGGGTAAGCTTCCCTAACGTAAGTGTAACTGACCTTGTAATACGAGTAACTAAAAACATGTGTAAATATTTTAATTTATTTTAATGAGTATAAATTACTACTCTTTATTTTGGCAGGTGGGTAAGAACATATTAGTAAATGTGGAATAAGCCAGCTATATACAAGTAATGGATAGTGTAGTGTTCAAGAGTAATAGACAGGAGGAATTTCCAAAATGAGGATATTCCTATGTGCTAACCAGGACCCTAATTCTTATTTAGAAGTTTATTTTTGACGATGAAACACAAAATAAGTAACTCAACGTTTCGAAATCTGCAATCTGATCTCTTCATCAGGTAAATAACTAACCTAATACATAATTACAAACTAGGTTAAAATGAAAAAAATCAAACCAGAGCGTTCTGACACGCCTACGTCAGGAATCACTACCACCATGTTGTTTGTAAATAAACTTTACAGAAAATATTTGGACAAAATAAATGCAAACTGTTGTTTATCTAAACTAAACTACAGTAAATTTAAAACAAATTCCAGTTTCTATAACAATTCTAGAAATTATTTAGCAAGACTTATATATTGTTTACCATTGAAAACAATACATTTAGTGTTACTGATTTTGTGTTTCCCTGGATGATGGCAAATGTCCGGAAAAAATTAAGGACGCTAAGATCTCTTTGTCAAATTTTGGTATATTTTTTACCCTTAGTTTTTGCGTTATTGAGTAATACACTAATAAATAAACACACAGACGAGTACTGTTACACTTGTGTATAACAGTATGTATTTTTTTACTTAGCATGACAATTAACATGCTAGTATCACCCTCTATCGTTATATACAAAGCAAACAATGAAATGTTTTCTATCTTGAAAGTGATAACCGGCTGAATGAAGTGAAGCCTATTCCTCGGTATACAGTGAAAGTTTTAATGCTATAATTGGTATGATTAACGTTAAACGGCATGGAGTCCGATTGTATTTCAAACCTTACGTTCAGGACACTATTTTTCCAATTTTTTTTACATTTACCAAAATCACCCATAGTAGATAACATGCATAAGTCGATTACTCAGTGTATATTTGTGATCAAATATATGAGTCCAGGATGAAAAACACAAGATTTTAAAAACTTGGAAATTGGAACTTTGTTTGTTATTGAAGAATTTGGAACCAAGCATATACGAATATTTTGAAGTCATTAGTTGATTGGTTGGACAGTGACTGATTTCAAGAATATTTATCTAATTCATGACCACTTGAATAAGGTAGGGGTACCTCATACCACATGCACGGAGTAGGTACAGAGGGTGTCGCGTAACAGGCTTCGCTAAGGTAGCTTGGAAAATTTCCAGTCTATAACGCAATAAATTGTGTTCAATTTAGTTTACTTACAATATTTTATATTCTGGAATTATTTTTTGCCTTCATACTCGTAAAAACCTCAAGATGCCAATGCAAAATTTTCATTATCGTTTTACCAAATCTCATGAACTGAAACATGATTTTCCTATATACACTGTGTCCATCAATACCAAACATCGCAATTTGATTTGTCAGGTAAAAATAAGTAAGAAATATCATATAAGGTATAGTCCTATCTTGCTTTGTATGCTGCCTGCCTGTTTTGTGTTTTATATATATATATATATATATATATATATATATATATATATATTTATTTATATTATTTATTTATTTATTTATATTGAATAAACATGTAACATTCAAACATTTACAAAATTCTGAGTGTAGTTAAGACCTGTTTAAAAAAATTTACGTAATAATTACAGTTTAAAAATTTTGCACGGAGAACTAAAATAACTAAAAAAACCTGGAGTTTTTGTATCATCTATATATAGACCCGTTTAATATGGGATGATATTATATGAATATTTTATTGCTAAGTTAGTTTCACAAGAAAAACTAATAAATAATAGACTGGTGAAAGTACTACTGACCACAACCCCACACCTCAGTTAATCTTATACGGTTATTTATGTTGTTTTTCTATCGATTGCTAATCAGCTAATTGTAGAATTTACAGCTAAACTTACAAGTTCATTGTTGACATTTTAAACTTCTTATGGACTTTGTTTAAATACAATAAATTTTTCTTTGCAAAATTGTTCTTAAAATTCTGTTCCATTTGTTTGTGTATTAAAAAAAAATCATACACTTAGTCGGCTTATACGTTTTTTTATCAAATGCATCCTTACTTAACATAAATATTTCTTACTTTATACAGAATTCAAGTCTTGATTTCTGCTAAATATTTTGCGAATGTGTAATATACTAGGTGGAAGTGAAATATTAAACCTAAGGGTATTATTATAGTACAGATATTACTCAAATTAAGGTTAATAATTCCTTGCCTTACCAAGTTCCAAAATACAGAATACATTTACTAAGAGACTATTGTCCTACAACGGGACGACAATTAAACTTTTTTGTGTGAAGATACATAAACTTAATTTGTAAGGCTAAGAAAATTTGTGATAATTTCTGACACATGATAGATTAATATACACCTTAGGACATAATAAAGTTGCGTCTTTCCTAAAAACTGATTCTAACGAACTAGAAAATCCCTCTAGTAGAACTAGTGGTATACCTGAGGTATAGGTTAATCCAGTCTTACGCGTTAATTTAATACTATCGTAAAAAGTGAGGCTTTATTCTTGTCTACTAATTGGCTTAGTATACGTAGTCAAATTAACTAATTTTTATCATAAAATATGTTACATATTTATATATTTTCCAATCGCATGCATTCTATGCACTTTACTTATCTTTTGGTAGGAACTCATTCATGTCTCAGAATACATAAGAGTAGAAGATTTTTGTTTAATTACATTAAAAATTATTTTTACAAGTAAATACTTTTATAAATGTTTTTTCAAATAAATAATTTATCATACTGTACTCTATGTAGTGTTTAAAGATCTATCAGGGAGGGTCCAAAATAAGACTAAATAATAAATCCAAATAAAATAGTGCACCATTACAAAAATAAGTATGCTTAGTACAAATAATGATATTACATTCCTCAACTTTTGTTCAACAATTAATATTTGCAATAAATATAAGGAATAGTTTATAACCCCTTAATAATTCTACCAAATAAACTCGCAATGAACTTTACGACAACGTTTAACATTGTATTCCAATAGATTTCAGGGAAGGTCAAAAAAGTGCATATTACGAGTAAATAATTAATGCAATAAAATAGTGCAATATTATGATTGAGTTTTCATTCGTGTCAGGAAAGAACAGCTAGGAAGCTGGGATTGTTTTCGCACCTTCTCGCGTGTTTTGGTTTATAACTTGCACGAAGTTTCCATTCTAGTAAAGTTTAAATAAGGTTTAATCTAATTAATGGTAACGACGATGTTTTAGAAAAAGATATGTATTCAATGTACTAAAAGAGGAAAAATTAAGCACCAAGGGAAATAAAACTGAACAAATTACTTCACTCAAATAACACAGATTCTGTAGTATTGTATTTTATTATATATATATATATATATATATATATATATATATATATATATATATATATATATATATATTTATATATATATATATATATAATTTATATATATATATATATATATTTATTGTTTAAAAATTACTCTCGTTTTACAAACTAGAACTGGGTGGTGTTTCTCGTTATACAGTGTGTAAAAATTCATGATTTGTTGAAAATTAGAAATTGGAGTATCTTTAATACGTTTTTCCTATTGATATGTCTCCTTTATACTTTTGACCACCAAATGTTCTGGAACCTCATATCTTAATTATTTTTTTTTAAGATAAGAAGCTGATTACTCTTTCTAATATTTTAAGGATTGGATTATCATATAAATCTTTTCCGTAGTCTCACATATAAAACCACATGGAAATACCAGATAAATTAAACAGAAGAAACGCAGTGATTAAAACACTACAACATACGTCAGAATTGCTTGGAAATATAATTACCCGTGTTCGACATCGACATGACGTCCCTATTGTATTGTAAAATACGCTCTCAATCAGTGGACCAAAACTGAAAATTTATACATTTATAACTACTGACTTATACAAAAAACTTAAATAATGTATTTCAAGAGAATATTGCTACAAAAGTTTCAACTATAAAATAATATAAAAATCGCTTTCAAGGAAGAATATAAATACAAGTCCAAGGAGCTTTAATGACATACAAATGGAGTACTACCAATACGTTACGTTGATAAAATGAAAAGTTGCAGGTAACAGAAGAGTCACAGTTTATTTCCTTTCCACCAAATATTGGTTTTACATTACGAGAGTGTACATTTTCTGAGTACAACTACGTGGAGGGGTGGGAGAGACAACGTGTTTGTTGTGATTTTATACCTTTTTAAGTGTCTGTTACATTTTCAAGAACTCTATTGGCTTTGTACATTTTCATTACCAACTGTCTCTTTATGTATTCACAGATTACCAGAGCTACTAAATCTTTCGCTATACACGTCGTTGGGTTCATGGAATGAAATGGTACTATTATTGTATAAGAGGAAATACTACATGAAATGAATAGAGGACGTTAAGAGGAAACAACAAGTGTTAACTATGTCGATGAAAGCGCGGCACGTGATAATAATGTGAACTGCTGCTTTTAATAGTTTGCTCTTCCTTAATATATTTCCTCCTTACGAAGTTTATTGAATGAAGAATATTTTTAAATTCCTTGTTTTCACGACACTAATAGTTTTTCTTTAATGACCAACATATATCTCCTTATAATACCTGTATATAAGATGTACAATCGTTGAGAAGAGACTAATGCAATCATTTATTGCTATATCGATACTATCTACAGTGATCACTTAAACAATGGAAGCACAAAGCTAATCAATTATAAAACAATTTTGATCGTTCAGCGTAGTTAGATTAGCCTCAGCTAGTACGTCCATATTTGGTATGTGTTTGTAACTTAAGCGCAGCTGTTCTAACTAAACATTTTATATATATATATTCGAAAAAAAATTTAGAAATTAAAACCCAGAGAGTCATATAAAATAGCCTATGGTGAGCTTGGACTGCTGACATTATCCGGCCTCTGCATTCTTGATGTCAATTCAGATGTGAACAGCAAGGACGACTACCAGTAGAAGGTCACAGGTAGGAGAACTTTAGAACCAAGCAGCAAAGAACGACATATTTAAACATATGCCGTGTTAAATAGGAATCAGGATAGTCAATACCTTCTGTCTTAGAGTTCGGAGATTTCAGACTAATCAATAAACCCAAATCAATAAATTCAATATCAATAATCAATAAATTCAAATCTATAATAAGATTTAAGTCTTTTTTGTTATTTCATTGTGTTGAGTAGTTTACGACAGCCCAATTGGATGAAAATCAGCAATTTATCATTATTAATTATTCTCTAAAATCTGAGTCATGTGTACATACGAGTACATGTAGTTAGGTTCACAAAGTAATGTTGAATTTATTGTGCTTGTGATAAATAAATATAAAAATATTTTATATTATTAAATAACGATAGATATATCATTAAATGTCAGATTCTAGGCAAATCGTTGTTTCAACAGAGTTTGGAACAAATGGAAAAAAAATAAAAATATATGAGGGGGAAATAAACGTAAATTATTAACACAGTTTAGATAAACATCTGCGATACTATTATCCCGTTCCACATGTAACAACCTTCACGTAACAGGACAGGACAAACATTTCAAAATAGCATCTGCGATATTATTATCCAGTTCTTTCTGTAAAATGTGTTTTTCTCGCGTGATATAAGACACATGATCTGCGCCATTAAGGTGCACCTGAATGATCAACACTTTCAGCTCATATTTTGGCTTTCTGATCCATCTCAACCCCTCTTTGTCTACCAGCTCACTACCGTCAAATGTGGTATGAACAGCTCTCCCTATCTTCCCATCAAAGTTTAAAAGCAATTAGTCCAAGATGAAGGTGCAAGCTTCCCTCTTGCAGCCAAGGTCCTCACACATCAAAGTTACGTGGATCATATCATCACTGGTGCTGATGACCACAGTGTTGAAGAACATTGTTGATGAAGCTTAACCAACTTGAAAGCTAGGAGGCTTCGAACTTAGGAAATGGAAAGCTTCCTGATGGTTACTGTGGAGACTCTTGTTTTTATACAGCAATCAGATGAACCCATACTTCTGTATATTAGGCCTACTTTGGTCCTCTCAAAGTGACTCGTTCACATAGACTTATAATTTGAGACCCCTTAGTAAAGTGCTTAGCCTAAACCCAAGGTCTATGATCCTTGTAGCTTACTCAAATAATTGCATAATGACCACTAATCTTATGTCCAATCCAATGCCCTAATCTTACGTATTCATTGCATAGTGTCTGGTTGCACCCGTCATAGATGATAGGGTCCAATTGCAGTAGCTTACCCTTCGTAATGGTTCCTCTCTATACTTGTTCCTGCCTCGATGCCAGTGAAGATTCTTAGTGAAAGGGACATGATATTTCGTGGATCCCACTGCAGCCCTTGAGGCCCTGGCCAAGCTGGAAATTCACCCCTCCCCATCGGATGAAGCGAGGCAAGAACCAAGATCAACTTTGTTGAGTTGGTAGCTATCCACAAATGCACCCTTTATACCTCATCTCTCACCCATCCTTCCTCCTACGGATGTCTCCATTTTTTTAATTTTATTTCTATCTCTCTCTCTCTCTCTCTCTCCACTTAACAAAAATTAATCAGTATATCTTTTCATTTAATTCAGGCAAAATACTCAATTACTCACATTAAGTTTGGCGTATTATTTCAATTTATATTCTTATATACGACTTTAGAGTTCCGTTTTGAGCTTGGTAGCTTGCGTATCAATTGCCGCTAAAGTTGCCCGTTCAATGATAAAATGTGGGTTGGAAAACAGATATCTGACGTTTACTATAAGTTACCTTAAAAAAGATTTCAATGACGTTTAATTAGCTATGTTTACGGTGCCTTGCTATTCTAAGGGGGTGACTACTATTTGGTGTATGTCGAGTCCGGTCAAAACTTTGATGGAATGCTGTAAATTTAATCAATTAATAGAAAGCAGTAATACATCAAGTAAAAACGTTGGCGGATAATCTAGAAAATATTCAAGCTATACGCAATGGGGAGTAACGTAACGTAAAATTACGTTGCTCTGTAGCGAAATATTCCATGGGCATCCCTTCATGGTGTTCTTGGCCAAGTTCGTCTTATATAGGATTATATAAACATATTATTTTCATTTTATACAATTTTTTCACATTTTATAATACTACATTGATTTTGGTTTCAAAAAATGTTCGAATACAGTTGTCAAACATTTTATTTATATTAAATGATAGCATTTTATATATAAATTTTGAACAATTGTAATTCTTATTTTAAATACCTCAATTTTATACGGATAGTGTACTCAACAGTATTGACAGTATCCTGGCACGTGACAAAAAATACAACTGCAAATATATCTTTCGCCCTCTCCTTGCTTCATTCTTAAAGACGTTTTGTCCATGTTGAGTGTAAAAATGCTTACTGTCCATAGCTTCAAATGTTTATATACATTTAAAGGTTGTCAAATAATAGTAATTTAAACTTTTGTACTGTTAATATTCTTCAAACAGATCGTAGCATTTAACGGTAGCAAATGCAAGATATAGTACTTAGCTGTGACACATTTAAACCAATCATATTAATTAGATTTGATAAGGAGATGGAAAGGAACATGCAGTCATAATGACTATACCGTCATTACCGTCTTGTAAATGGACAAATTATTTTTCAAAAGATTGCCAAAACTCTAAACAAACTGTTATTCTCATTATGCCAGTTAATTGTTACGGAATCAAAAATTATACCAAATTAACGTACTATAATTATTAGCCAAATAAACTTAATAGAATTACTAATACTGGCAATAAGAACTTAATGAAATAACCACATTCTAAACTGAAAACACATATTTGGGAAACGTAGCTATGTTGGGATTACTTTATTCAATGCGAAATTTTAGCTAGATTTCACATTTCCCTTAGTGCAGCGTCTAAAGTCTGACACTGCCATTTTTACTCATGGGGTCTGGAGTCCATGATCTTCTGAAGAGATCCAAAAAGTCCAAGACGTTCAAAATAACTTCTCTCATTTTTCCACATCAATGCAAGTTTGATAATTTTGTATTATTATTAGAATTATAATGTCTAATAGTAGAATATATCTTCTTCTAAACGTAGTGTTTGCCTGAATAAATAAAATTGTAATTTTTTCATGCACCACTTGTAAAACGGTAGATCGTTTGTGGTGGTTTGTTGTCTTCCAGGCCATTTAGATATACAATTAATGTTAATTGTTTATAAGTAATTAAAGACTCCTTAAAAGTTTATATATAGTAGTAAGTATATATAGACTCCTTTAAAAGAGAGAACAATGTACGGAGTTAAACTTGAAAATTACTTTAAAAAGTGTTCAAGTTCATTACTTTATAACTTAAACTATTTTAATAAAAAAAGTTCTGGGAGAGTTCATTTTATCACGGAACTACAACGAACCATCTTACCTTAGTGGTATTCAGCCAGTCAACTAACGAAATTAAGTTTTATAAGAAGAAAACTCTTGTGCTTAGTTTTCCAAAGTTAGCTAAAAATACATCCCAGATGAATATAGTGGGCAATCACGTCTTTTATTAACAACACAGTTTCATTAAACCAATCAAAACGTATTGTACGGGGCGACACCTGGATATTTTCCACCTACCACATTATAGTATTAATACTAAAGCGACCACTATAACGTTATTCGCTATGGATATTAAATCATAATAATAGTATCAAAATTAATTCATGTACTAAGTACAATAAATGTATATCTTAGTCGGTATTGTCCCGCAAAATACAATGATATTGCAATAATCCAATTACGGTGTTGTCAACGTTGCAGTTATTGTCTTTTTGGTTGAGCAGCACACTACTTCATACAGAATTATGGGGGTTAATAATGAAAGAAAATATCGTTACAGTTTTGCTTGCCTGATTCTTAGTATATAAATTAAATTTTATTATTATTTATTTAATGGATTCAATATTTGCCGAGCGTTTCATTCAAGCAAACCCGTACTCGATCTGACAAACAACCTTCAGTCAAAAATTTTTTATTTTCGGCTCTTGTAAACCGCTATACTATTAACGTTTTCATTGTTATATGGTAACGAAAATATAAACGTACTTTGGTCTTAAAAACTTTCAGAGTTAAAAAAGCGTTTCACGGTGATCTATAGCAATGCAGCCGCGTAGTTTAAGCTATATCATGTGCTGAAGTAGCGTTTGCCTAATTGCCCTGAATAAGAAATTATGTATATTTGTTTATTTGTATATTGAGAGCATGAGGTATATGGGAACATTTGTGTGAAACTTCATATTTCTAACACGTCAGGAAATTTAAAAACAAATATATTCCTTTTAGTATAGTAATGTAATAAACGGTACCAAGTTTGAGCTACAGTAACTTTACAAAAGTATCATGTAACAAACAAGAAAACAATTTCAAAATGTACCCAGGATTTAAAAAAAAAACTTGTAGAAACCGATAAAAGTCATTTCAAATAAAGTACTGTATGGAATAGATGAGAAAGAAAATAATTAATTGAATACTTGAAAATTAATTCATAAAATACTTTTTTCTATATTTCGTCTATTTGGGCAAATCACTTTAAATTAAAAAGTAATCTACTCAGTTTGATTTAAAATTTCAAAATTAAATACAAATGATCTATTTACAACAAAGGTATATAATGTACTTTGCAGACTTGACGTGCACAAAGCGTATTAGAGTAGGTGAATTGAAACTGCAAAGTGCAAAGTTCAATAGATACTCTTGTAAAGGGAGGAATATAGTGTATAGCTGAAGAGATGTATGTTATGTCTTAAACTATATTTAAACTTGTATATATAGTTTTATCAAATCTGCGAACTCGTTGTACTAACATTTGAAAATATATTGTTATAACACTTAATTAAGTTCAATATTTTTAGATATAGCTTCAATCCCATTAAAATCTTTTTTATTTACCTTAAATAAAACAACCTTACAAATAATGCTTACAGTAATTATAAATAAGTACTTAGAAATAAATAGAAATAAGTATACATTTAATTAAGTACTTAAGTATTTTGCAAATGGTGAGGAAACTAATAAGGAAGATTAAATTATAATTTGTTTGATTAAATAAATTTGCAAGGAATATCGTAAAGATAAAAAAGGGATTCAACCAAAGCTTTGCAAACAGGGAAAACTAACACTTGAACTAATTTATTCGTTCTACCCTAGAAAGAAACCAAATTATGTATTTAGGTTTGCACGTATTTATTAGTATTATCAGCGTATACTTACACGAAATGTAAAGTATTAAAAAATACGTTATAAATTATGGATCCTAATATACTCAAAATCCAATGTTTTGATCCATATGTTACAAAAAGTAAAAAATAGCGTGGCTAGTTAACTCTATAAAATCTGTTTTATTACCAAAAACGTGTAGGCCTACATATTTTGTATTCCACATTATCAAACAAGAAAGTTTCACGTCGCATAATACAAGAAGTAGATTCAAAAGCGTGTAGATATTTCGTACTCCACATTATTCAAACATGAAAGTTTTCACGTCGCATAATACAAGAAGTAAATTCAAAAGCGTGTACATATTTCGTATTCCACATTATTAAAACATGAAAGTTTCACGTCGCATAATACAAGAAGTAAATTCAAAAGCGTGTACATATTTCGTATTCCACATTATTCAAACATGGAAGTTTCAAGTCGCATAATACAAGAAGTAAATTAGATGAGCCACAATGAATATTGTTACTTTGTACTGTAAATGATAAAAATACGGCTAGACAGTGTTTAGGAGTTAAGGAAATAAAATTAAAAATTGGAAGTTCCCGATTCTCCATGAGGTGATCTAATGTATTTCCATTTAATGTGGAAACAATGAGGCAGTGGTGTAAATTTAATTAGTAATTTCTTTTATTTCCCAGGTGTAAAATATTGTGGCAAAATTAAAACGTCAACATAATTAGATAATAAATTAGATTTATACATAAATAGTAAAATGTTCATCTACATCGCCACTTCTATAATACATTTAATTATACTACCTTAAAACTTTATTCATTAAAATGAAGAAAATTATTTTAGTAAAGTAAAACATAAAAATATATTAATTTTCAATATCATATTAATTTAGTATTAAATATTTCATGAGATAATATTAGTAAAATTACAAGTAACAGAATATTTGGAATATAAAAAATCTCAGCTTAGAGGTAGAAAGAGAATATTTTATTAATAATTGTAACACTTAATGTCTATTAAATTATTTACATAAAGTGTTGTCTCAATAAAATATAATTGACAGGATAATGCTTGTTTTTACGTCCATGAAGAACTCTAGATATATTTTATCAGCTATGATCATCTGTTATTATAGAGGTCATAACGTTTTTAATTTATGTTGTGGTCACTTAATCAACGTCCTTAAAGTGTGATGTTTTTGAAAATATGCTGTATCAAATACAATAATCAAGAGGAGGCTTATTTGCACACTACAGTCCTGAACATAATGTTTACTTCAGTTAAGGATATTCCTGCAACATTCATATCTACTTCTACTAATAGAAACTATTAAAAACAATTATTTTGATTGTTTATTGAAGGAACCTTCTAGTCCAAATCGAGCAAGTTTAATGTTTTTCACGTAACAAATTATGATACGACGATAATAGGTGCATCATAATTAGAGCCCTATGATTGATTGGCACTATGTTCCATCATTTCTTTGGTAAGATATATGTGTTATTATATTTGTTTGTCACAATGTACACATGAAAATATCGGAAAATAGGATCAGCTACAAACGAATGTTTTTGAGAACATTTTCTCTTTTACGAATGGAATCATCAATCTATATTTATTAGTGTTGCTTAAAAAATAGAACGTTTTAGTTTATAAAGGCTCCTTTGAAGAGTGATTAGTATAACTTAAAATTATTCTAAATACAATCTTTTCGATTGCACTCTGTTACATATGTGGTGTCATTTGTTTTAAATTTTTTATATTAATCATAACTCTCGTTGTATATGATGATATTATAATTCACAAATCCCACAGTAAAGTAAAGCAAGCATATGCGTAGTCCATAAATTTATATCTACTTTCCTTGCCTATTCCTAGAGGAAGGGAGTTTGTATTAAAGCCCGCAGAGATGCAGAAATAAGGTTATACCGCTTGAACCTCAGTTTTAGTGCTATTAAAACGGACAGAACTAAGAATTAAAATGCTTATAGATAATATAATGCAAGATACAAAAATATTGAGGAAGGAGTTAAATAAAAAAACGAAACGTGAAAACTTAAAATTAGCCTTAGGTAATGCAAAAGCAATCTTTTTGAATTTGTTATGTTTTATATTTTTACTGTTTTCAGCATTTTCAGTTAAATACTGTTCTTACGTATACAATAATAATTAATTATTGGTTGAGTAAACTTTCAAACGTGTATTCTTTAAGTGTTTTAATAAACACATGTTTACAGATTGTCTTGGTGGTTAGATTTGTACAAGAGGATTCTAAGACATGTAAAAGTGAACAATATGAGCTCCATAATAAGTACTCACAGTGGACATGGAGCATAAAACAGCAATCTATTGTGATACTGTAACTGTGCTGCCCGAAGAGAATCTATTCATGATTTTGACGGAGATAAAAGCTTTGTTTGGTGAAATATGAACTGGAACCATCCTGTGCGATAACTGAAGTGTTTTATCCCAGGAATGTTGATTAGTTTCCTGGAACCTTACTATAATATGTTTACCTCTTTTAATAATACTTTTATGTACATGATAATACTGTTTGGTTGAGCAGTATTAACATGTTTCATATATTTATCTGATTGATTACGTTGGAAACATTTCAATAATTAACTGCAGATGAAACTAATTTGGCAAGTGCTTATTTTAAAGTGACTACGAGTACTTTGCAAATAAATTTAACAATGCGTTAACACAACACTTTGAGAAAATTTGAAAATATTTGCGATTTTAATCCTAATTTAGACTGAGACACAACTGGTTGAATGGCATTAGTACAAAATAGAATATTACACTTAACAATATTTTACTGTTTTAACTACATAAATATCTTTTTAGTGTGACTTCTTAATGTTCTGCCTATTGCAAAGTTATGTCTGTAATGTAAGAATGATGAACCGATTACAGACGTTCTTCAAACTGATTTGGATATATTCTGACCACTACGTTGTATAATTTTCCCCATAATTGTTTTCATCTATGTTAATTCATAATTATTCTCACGTAATACCTTGTGAGGTGTCTTCAACTCTGAATGCTTGTTATGCTTATCCGAGAACCTTATATTACTAAAAATATTTAATGAACATCTCGACTAATTATGTTTGTAATTATTGCGTTATCAAATTGTACGTTGTTTACACCGACAAAACAAGGAGATGCGCCTACTTTAATAAAGCCCAACGTTTAAGCCAAATAATTAAGCCAATAATGTGGGTACGGTGGCTTTATCAGGGAACGTTCTAGCAAATTCAAGGGTCACACTAATAATAACTTAATTATCACCATCCGAAAAAACACTGGCTAGTTTGCGAGAGTAGAATGTCACCCTTGGCTTGAGTCGTCAATCAACAGGATCACAGCAATTAGACAATTAATTATGTTTAGTAACTTCTACGAATTAGGATCAAAATATATTGCAACTGTAGAATATTTCGTCAATTTAGAAAAAATAACACTTTATTACAAAAATACAATCTTACAATCATATTATTATAAACCTTTTAAGCCACGGTCCAAAAACTTAGGAAAAGAATATTAGTAGACTATAAAAGGAAAGTAACAATAACCATATTCGAGACTTAAGCAAACATGAGTGACGATAAAACAAGACTTCAGTAAATGAAGTATTGCTGCAACAGTTATATCTACATATTAAATTAAACAGTTTTATTTCACTAAGCTTGAGATATGTTGTTGTTGTTTTTGTCCTGGTAACTTATTTTTTCAGTTTTAAAAATGTAAAATCTTGGAGTACGTGGACGGGATAGAGAACATTTTTATAATAATTCCACCGCATTGCCCTTTGTTATCATACTGCAATATAAATAACATTGAAATACACCAATAAAGCAAACAGTACAGACAAAACAGCACTTTCTTTACCCTATATCAGTTTCGTACTCATTTGTAACATAATTTCTTTACAAAAACTGATAAAAATTTACAATCGTACTGACTGTGAATTATGTTAAAATACATAAATTGCATTATACTATGCAGTAAAATGTGTCCATAAGCATAATATTGCATTTCTTATTAAATAACAAATTTGAGTGGTAAATATAAAAAAAAAACCATTCGCAATCTACAAAAGATTTAAGGGTGCTGTTGAATGTATATTCTAGTTGTTAACATTTCAAAGAACGATCAATTTTATAACTATTTTATAAAATATTTTCTATTCCGTTGCAAATCATTGGATATACTCAATTAGGTGAAGTTTTTGTTGAAATAAAGATTTTAGTTAGTTTAAACACGAAACCTAAATTATTATAGGTTCTTGTCGACAACATCGGTATTTTAACCAGAACCTAATTTTGCAGTTAAACTAATTTCTTTCAAAAACCTAAATAATTAAAAAAAAACTATAACACAGTTAAAAGTTATATTTATTTATTGCTTATTAAAATGTTGGCTAAGGCAATTATAAAAATGATTTAAAGGTTTACTGGGCAATTATATAATTAAAATTGTAGTTTTCTAGCTTCCTCTTACACACTCGAAGATGTCATTGCTGCCTTTAATACTTATCTGTAACCCTCAACGCTTTGTATCGTGGGTAAAAGGATAAATAGGCCAAAACCTAAGATATCTTTTAAATTATAATTTCTTATCGGGTTACTAATCTACAAATATGAACAAAAACAGGCATTACAAAAATATTATTAACACTAATTAACCTATACTTATAGTTAAAAGAAATAAAAGTATTTGCGAAATATACAGGGTGAGTCAGAAATATGGTAAAATATTTAAGACGTGATTGTAGAGCTAAAAATAAGAAAAAAAATGTTATGTAAAAGTAGGTCCGAAAACGCTCCATTACTGAGTAATGGCTGGCGAAAGATTTTGCTTTGTTTTCAGTTCACCTGGTGAAATTAAGTGATTCTGAAAGGTTTTGTTCTTACTTTTGAACTCAAATAAGGTGGATTTATAAGGGAAATCACCTGAAATAAATCAAATAAAACCACTCTAGAGGTTGTAGTGTGAACAGTTTTTTAGAAAAAGTATGAAATTTGCCAAAAATCTAATATACATACGATACTTTGCATACAGATATGGTTACATTTATAAATGTTATTAAAAGAATAGTAAATCATTTAATAAAAGTCACCCAAATTGGGACTATTTTTAATATGCAGCTTTGAATAATATGTAAATATCCTGAACCATATAATATTCCAGAACACTGAATAGTACCAAGTACATGGTGGCATTTACATGCGTTTGCGTCAACATACTGCTGACGTTTTATACTCTTGCCAGACCATTTGTAGTTACGTTTGACACTCGCTCGGTGTTTTATGACCCGTAAAATATCGGGTGTTAAGTGAAACCAGAATAAAAAGCTGTTTTTATTTATATTTATTATTTTGTAAAATGTAACTTATAAAATAGCCAAGGAATAAAATACATACCTACATTTTGATTTTTGTATTACGTTTCCCATCATACCATTCAGAATGGACCCGATGACGATGACAAAATATCAACTTTTATGCAGTTACTAGTTCAACATTTGACGAAGCTGACAGTCGTTTTTAGACTCGTACCTAAATTTATTTTTGAAAATTTAGTTTGAAAATGATGTAACTTCTCTCCTCATACTTCCAAATTGTGTTATTTCTAAGCTTATTTTAAATTGCTTTACATATTATATTTCCAATCTGAGATAAGTATAAAAAATTTCACGTTCGAGATTATGTGAATAATGACGTCTTCTATAATCACAATCTAGCGGTACCTATTAAATGTGAAGGTACTTGCTATTTTAGTAATCAATTAACATTTGTAGTTTAAGTAAACTTGTTGAATTTATTTACTTTTACGACCCTATATTAAATTTTGCTCTAGGCTCTGCTGAAGTTTCATGAAAAAATTCCAGTTTAGATATAATTAATAATTAAATTATTATAGTGACATTATATATGTGAAACTGTGTTACGTGTCATAAGATGATGTTTCTTAGTTTGATCAAAAACTTATTTATCTTGTGATGTTTCCTTTTCATTTTTCTTTTCTTTTTATTTACGTGTCCCATATGCTATTGATATTACTTCGTTACGTTAGTTTTCATACTATTTTATGAGTATTCATTACATGCTACCATAAAATCATGTTACCGTCTTTGTGAAAAAATACTCATAGCGTGATTAAATAAATGTATTGCTTTCAATAATAGACAATTTATAACTATTGCTAAATAGTACCAAGAATTGTGAAGGAAACAGGAATTTTTTAACTATTTCTACAAGCCAAAAGATCCTCCGATGATGAGAGTTAGCTGGCGTTTTAGATTTTGAATAAAATTTGATGCCATCTTTCTAGTATATATAATAAGCAGTAAATCTTTAGATGAACAACAGTTTGTATTTAGTTTATCCAAATATTGACTGAAAATTCCAATAATAAATTTCTTTAATTTATGACCATTAAAAACTTATCGAAATACGTTTTTTTTAGACTGTAAGAATACTTCCATGATATCTGACACAAATAAAGCGTAATAAAAATGTGATTACACAGTTTGCACATAATGTTTTATTAAAATGATTTAAAATACAACTTCTCGGTATTTAGTTTTAAATTTAAAAGTTAGTTTATATATTATAAGTATTACATGAACTTTTTGGAAACTTTTGATTCCGAATCACTTACCACTTTAACTATAATTATAGATTATAAAGAGAGTTTATAATTTAGGGTGATATAGCATATATATGTATGTTACAATTGTTTCCACATTGAAAAATAGCCAAAATTAAAATAAAAAATATTTATTATTGGTTTTAATTATTACTAGAATATTTTTAAAATTCACATCCATATTTAACAAAAACAGTTTTAGACAATACTAAACATAAAAACAATAACTTTTTTCTATAAATTCATGTTTTGTGAGTTTTACAGCAATTCAATCTTATTATATTACTTAAAAGTATAAGATTCATCCGCATAAGCTCTGGTGATAGCTAATAATGTCTCATGATACCTTGTATTTTATTTAGTCGGCCTATAAAATCTCTGCACGTCCTACTCAGGAAGAACAACTGTAGGCTGTGACCTCTACAGAGAGTCTGAAGATTTAAAAATGTTGTAGATATACCCAAGCAACCCGATAAACCAGAATGATGATCAGTTGAAAATACACCACCGTCCGTTATACCATCCCCTTACATAGGTTCAATAACCTCATGTGCCCAACGTTTGGTATATCCTCAAGTAACTGCGAAATTTGAAGAACTCTTCATAACTATATCACATTCAGTCCTATATAACCTGTAAAATGTCATTATTGTGCAATACGTAACTCTAAACTTTGCGATACATCCTTTTAAACTATGCTTTGTCCTGAAAATTTTCTTAATTTGATTAAACAATCCTGGTTATTATAAAAAAAACCTACTCTAAATCATCCACATGGAGGAATAATAAATAAACTATTAGTATACTTTGTTTCATCAGTAATTTTCTTTATAAACTGTACAAATAAAACGAAAATATAGTGATTTGTAACAATGATATTGCTTATTTAAGCAAATTCATATTTTAAAACCAAAATCATTTGCGTAAAAATCTGTCGCATAGTGAAGATGAGGAAGAAAAAGAATGTTCCATAATAAATAACAGAAAATCCATTAAATATTACAAACGTATTTCCCATGATACATTTCTATGAAACCCATAATATTTAAGATGCTTTAAGTAATAGTTAGTGTTATAACATTATTGGTAAGCAGTATCTTTAAAGAATAGACATATTCCTTACTCAAATCAAATGAAAAAATATTGTTCATAAACAATACAGAATAGCATGGAACATTGTCTCGATCGTATAGTACTGAACTTGTTGTACTTTTCACGGTTTTTCCTTAAATTTGTGAAAACCATCAATTACGTATATAACTTTGTATCTTAACTTTCTAATTTCACATCGTTAATTTAATTACGAATATAATTTATGGTCATAAATAAAATGTTATATTTCCCCTTAGAAAACTAGAACCGGATTACGTTACCGCAGTATATTAATGGCACACATCTGTTACAGAAATGTAATACGTGTACATGCTCAAATACTCTAATTCAAACAACGGACATTGAAAAACGGAAGGATTACAGGTAACAAATGAGCCGTACTTTATTTCCTCCAACGTAAATATTGGATTTGCATTACTGCAAGAGTGTATACACCTGAAGGCAAAGTATTTCGTCGGACTTTGTATCGATACTTACGTACAACTCTCGTAATTCAATTTGAATTTGATTTAATTCCACAAAACGTTTTCTCAAACTTTATAGAGAAAATTCATCTCTATCCAAAGAATTTGGTATGGTGTGTAGTATAATATCTAATGAAGTATAGAGCCTTAAATATAGCGGATTAAAATCGAAAGAATGTCAAGTAAAAACTATCAGGGAGGCTTAACGAGGGCTAACAATGACGATAGCATCACGAAAGGAGACGATGTTACTGCTGATAGTAATACCCATTCTTCTAAATCATCATTATTGAACACTAGATCAGGCATCTAGATTGTGAGAAAGGTTTCGTGTGACTACTTTAGTTATATAATACAAATTTAACAGCTGAGGACAACTGCAATATGGGCCATTTTTACTAAGAACATCAAAATAACGTGTCCCAATTGAAATAATTTACATTAATTGATACTTCGGGAACAAAAGAAAAATAAAGCACATATATAAACATTCCCGCTGTTAGTTGAGTAAAGTGCCGCTAACTTGATAGCTATTATTGTTTTGGTGCAATGATAATACAACTCCACTGACTCCCTTATCTGGTTCAGTTGCCTGTTTCTAAGTTCATTGCAGTTCTCAACTTGAGATTTTGTTCAAGTGGTGATTTATTTAAATTTTATAAGAAATTATTTCACTTTAAATTTAATAAATCTATTATAAAAATATTCTTTCAAAAGTCTAAATGTTAATAGAGTTAAAAATCCCATTACTTACTATTAATGAAATGCAGGTCTCTTTGTAAAGCACTGTTCATAGTGAATTTTATACTAAGGTTTACTTAACATCACGCTGTGCTACGAATATAATATTATAATAGTGATGAGTTATGACTTACTTATTACCTAAAAAGAGGCATAACAAATTGAATTTAGGGAAAAATTGACATGCGTCAGGAGTTTAGTCTGATCTCATTAAAAAATACTTCTCAACAGGAATGTTGCTAAAATTGGAGAAGAAATTTATGATACGTAACTATTTAGCCATTACACGTGGAAGATTACCTCTCATGTTATGCTTGTTTGCCATAAAACGAAATTCAGTTGTATCAAGGACAAAAATCAAAGTATACATGTGAACGGAAGATTGTTACAACCGATTGGATCGGTTAATGTTGGACGGTCGATCATCAATCATGCGACTTTATTAAAAGGTTGAGCGCAGGGTGGAACAGGTTGATGGCTGCTCGAACTTAAACTAAACATAGTGTTCCTACGCATCAGCATAGGTTACATATTTACAGCCTCCGGGCAACCATTTATACTTAGTATTTCGAATGTATGAACGAATTTATAAGACTGTACCAGATTTCTGTGAAGCAGTCTTCAGTCATACTGAAATAACTCTTCCGATGATTTAGTTCACTGTGCAACTGTTTTGGGAGCCTAAGGAATGTAATACCAGAACCAATTAGTTCTTAATTTTTATATTTTCCGTTAATAAATACCTGCTAAATAAAAAGGATACAAGTTATACTTTATACGTTTTTACCAATTTCGTATACGGAGAATAAACTATCACTGTTAACCTCTTCGAAAAATACCCCCTAATAGAATTTAAACCTTTAAATGGGAATGCAACTACTAACAACTAGTTGTTTTAAACACTGTATCATTGCAATTAAGTTTGAACAAACATTCGATGAATGGTTTAAAACCGTTTTTTTCAGTATGGTCACATTCTTTATGAGTGTATTTTTGTTTATCACAACGTAACAATATTAAACGCACTTATACTTACAGTTACAAGGGTATTAAAGTATATCTTTCGGTTTAATAGTATAAATCTAACTTAGGGCGCGAAATTTAAAACTTTACGTCGAACTGTTTATTGCTCAAAACCACCACCTCGCAGATACCTAGTACATTCTTGTTCTGCATCGGTCCAGTTATGTGCTGGAGCTACTTACTTATTTGGATCGCAAAACTGCTGAAATGACCGGAAAGGTTACCTTATAAAAACTTTGAAAATTGTCATCAAAGTAGGTTTTGTTTGAAAAGTAGTTAGTAGGTGTCCAACTCAATGTCGTTAACTATACGTGCATATTTCCAAGTAAGAATATATAGTTAAGAGGTATGGTTATATACATTCTGAACGGCGGTCTTATGTTTATTTAACAAGGGCTCTATAAATTACATATGTTCCAAAGCCACTTGCTCCATTTGAAAAGTTCTATAAATGTTTTCACTTACTTCAAAGCTATAATTGACACTAGGACGTTCACTTCCAATGTATGATGAAATTGTCAAATACTGGTACTAAAAATGTAGTTTTTTTCAACACAGCTATAACAGCTATAACCTATTACAGTTTTACTTCAAGTATGAATTGATGGAGTTTACAATCACAGAATTTACTATACCATGGCATGGACTATAGCAAAGAGCAACCGGCCACCCCAACGCATAATAGTATGATATTTCGTAAACAAATTATTCAGAATAGACGGTATTTTTTACCGTTGAATCCTAATACACTATGATTTATAAATAAAAGGTATTCTTACTTTGGTTTTTAAAATATTATTCAAATAACACGTTTTGATTTAAAATTGAAAGATATTTAAAACAGACTTACCATATACATAATAATCCGTATCGCATTACTAGTATAAATCAAGGAGTACTGTATCATTAAAATAAGTAAATATTTCATTTCACACATTTCCGAAAAATTGTACAAAGCTTAAGTTATCCGGGTTACGAACATAGTCCACAACAGGCTAGTAGTTAGATAAACTCCTGCCAAGAACACTGGCGTATCTTCTATTATTAATGTTTTACAATTTCTGTTCAATTAGGGGATGGCAGATTTTCCTATTGTTTTATTATAGGGGGATATGTCACTGTACTCGTTTTGCAACATATTAGATTGAAACATTTCAAAGCTTACGTGACATTTTATTGGGGCTATAGTAACATTAGAGCTACATTTTTGTGATAAAATGTTTATGTAACATCACATATAAAATCAGCTTTGTCGAAAATGCATTATTAATGACGGGGCAAGAGAAAAATTTGACTCTGAAATGCAGAAAATAATTACTAACAATTCTCGTGTATACATAATTTAAAAAAATTCTTTATCTACGTACTAGGTTTTAAAACAGATGATATATTTTAAAACAATAATTCCAATTAACAAATAAATCACTATACATAAATATGATATATTAAAATATTTATTAAACATTTCTACACGAACATTTTAGTCATACATTTTGGTGATTCGTTTTTATTCTCAGAAGGGTCTATAAGAGTTTTCTCCATAACAGGTAATTTTGCGAAAGGCCTGCTAATTTATTCCAAATGGGATACATGTTTGTATAGTTTTTTGCGTATTTCTGGTTAATTTTTAATCTATGTGCCTACGCATGATTATAAATTCAACTATAAAGGCTAGACAAAAAATACTCTCGGCCGTGGTGAGACTGCTCTTTAGCTATTGAATAGGCTCTCAGAATTTACTCTCCTCCAAACTGGAGTGTGGATTTCATAAATGAAATAAAGCTACTTCTAACTTTCTACGTGGTAATACTATATTAAATAAATACCTAAAGGTAAGATAAACCAGAGAGTCTTAACGAACGCTAAGGATCATAACAGACCACCACGTGACAATAATGGGAACTGGTAATTTTAGGTCCGCTGCTATTTAATACACTCGCTTGTTAAAACGATTAATGGATGACTAGTATATTGCGATTTTATATGCGCATATTATATTGCTATACCAATATGTGTGCCCGTGACACACTAATTATTTATACATATATACGTATCTATTCATTTTTGATAGTTACCTAATGCAAGTAGCTTTGCAGAAAAGAATTTTTCCGGGAGCCTGGACGAAATAGAAACAATTAGAAATTTGCCACTCAGATTCCACAGATTTCAGAGAGATGAAATAAACTTATATTGGAATAACGTTATATAATGCAAAGAAGAGTCCAGTCCAGAACAAATCATCAGCTATGTTGTTATCTCAGAAGAAGCATGTAAGGTATATTATTTCCCTGTGCACGGTCGTAAATAGCTAATAAAGCTACCGTATAAGAGCATATTACCGTTCGTTATCTTCTAAAGGAGCTTGAATAAATTATAATTGGTAATATTATTTCTCATTTTATTAAGTTAAGAATAAGTTAAACCAATATAACTCATAACGTAGTAAATCACCTGCGATTCAGCATTGAAAACTTTCGTAAAATGAAAGGGAATGATGATGGTCACCATAATGTTACTTTCGCGTTAAACAATAACCTCAATCGATTTAATCTAATCTATTCTAAACGAAACCGATTAGGTGACAATATATAATTTTTTTACCCATAAAATAGAGCCCTTTTCAAATATATTTTATAAACAACCTTTTTAAAAATTAGATGGTCAATAGTTATTAGTCGATTGCATTTTTAAACCTGTGGTTATATTATAGCGACTCTTATTAGTTCCAAAGATAATGCTTTTGGTAAGACAAGAACATATGTCTACGTTGTTAATGGTTCCACTAAAGTTAAATACAATTATTAGTGCGCGTTTGAATATCTACACACTTAGACAAATTAAATACAACTAATAATTGTTCCATGAAACGTAATAACACATTTATACTAACGAAGTAAGCTACCTTAATGGAATATTACATGTAACCTCAGTGACGCCCGTTCCGAGGTATGTGTGTGGCTTGATTTCATCTTGTACAGTAACAAAGTAGCAGACGGTAAGAGATGCTCTGAATATAAAATTAATCATTAAGTACGATGTGGGTAGGCAATCTTTAAATATTTGGCCTTTATTATTAGGTGCCTAGAAGAGGAAGTCCTGCGACATCCTGTAAAAGTTCCTTAATAGGTTGAATGATGTAACAAGTCTATAAGGTAGGTTTTATGTATCTTTTAATTTATTATAAGAAGAGGAAATTCCTTATTGCATTTACTCCTATAAGAATTTTTACACTTGCTTCCGTAGGGATGGAATTTTCAGGATGACTAGGGTCTGAGTTAGAAGACCTATATAATATTTATGGTTAAACATTAGATTAATATAACTATTTTAATTATTTTTCTAAATGTAAAAAAGAAAAGAAGCCATTCAGAAGTTTCAAATATGCAGAGTACTGGGCTTTACATAATGTTAAAACTTTATCTTGGGTTTGGCACTTTCCCAAAACTAAGTAGGCCTACTTCATTGCTTAACTCAAATGTTAGTTCGCATTTATGCACTCAAGATAATAAACCACATTATTAGATCATTAGATGTTTAGGTACAACTAAGTACACCAACCAATTTTTTAATACATACGGTTTTTGAAACGCTTAAAATTGTACTATTTTTTGATATTTTATAAAACATAACGGTTTATCTCTGTTTATGAACGCAGAACTCTAAATGTCAATGTATTCAAAAAATTTTCGATGCTACATACAGCATTTTCCTCTGCAATATTTTTCTCCTGTCATCTTAGAAACATGTGTCATACAATTATTTTCAAGATGAATTCCTTAGTATGAAGCTTGAAATTGTCTGAGGCGCCATGGATTACAACTAACTCATCTTTAATATTAATATTTATTATATTTTATAAAATATGAGATATTTTTATTATTTATTAACATCACTTAATTTAAATAATAAAAAAAACTATTTTTATCAACAATTTCTGTATTTTGTGTTTGTTGTTTTAAATTAAGCGACATTTGCACGTTAATTTACCAAAAAATGCACCATTTTCAAGATGAGAGGCTTTTAAGTTAGTAAACTTTCCATTATGCCCACAATTACGAAATTCTTACAAGATTTTTAATAAAAAACTAGACCGATTTGTAAATATATTTAAATATAAAACACCCAGCTATTGATATCTTAGCTACTGTTGGCTAAGACAACACGTTTACATCCAAATAATCCATTATCAATGTCACTGTCTGAGATTGAGATATAGTTCTCCAGCTCTATTGGTGTCTTCGTTGGGCATTCCTGTTATGCAATAATGTATAGCGGTCTTAAGGAGTGTTTTACAATAAAGAACAATACATACTCCATTATGCATTATTTAAATCGATTGACATTTGTTGTAATAAGGCCTTTTTGATTATAGAGTTATTTAGAAGTATAAAACATTGCATCACTGATTGTGTAAATATTTAATTGATAAATTTAAGTATATTTATACATATTACAATTTTAAAATTAGTATTATAACATTGCAGATGCATTTTATTAAACTAAAGTTTTCATATAGTTAAAGAACGAATAAAATTAAAGTTACTTAGCAGTCAACCAACGTACTAAAAAGCGAGTAAACAGCATTATTGCTCTAATATAACATAGAAAAGTGTTCAATAAATTATTCTTTATTTTTTTATTTATAACCGATACTTAATATGTACATATACATGCAATCTAATCTATGTTAAATTGAAGAATCCACTTATATAATTACGTGAAAATATATTTTCTCTTTAGGACAAATTTTGTATACAATTATGAGTATATAATATATAATAATCTTTTGAATATATATGAATTTTTTTAATCGTAGTTAGATTAAGAATGTTGAAATTCAATGGTCTATTATGTTATAACCAAATACCAATATTAGTCATGCAAATAAGGAAGAATAAGCATATACCAATTTATTTCTTACTAAAGTCCTAATATGTGTAAAAATCTTAAATGGTATGTTCTAAAACACTGTTAGTTACTATATAACATTCATTCATATGGAATATTGTTGGAGAAAGGGTAATAATGGGTTATTTAAAATTTTGATTAATCCAATTATGTATCCACGAAAAACAGTGGATATACTCAATATATACATTATTTGTCCTCCTGAGGTCGCTAATGTACAACAGTGTTATAGTGTAAGAGTAATAATAATATAAATGTGGGGTAGAATAGAAATTCTCAGATTGCTGTTCAGTAAACTTGACCAAAGCGACTGTCCTTGTGTAAAGATAAGACAAACCAGCTAACTTTCTTGTTCGGTCTCAGTTAACTTCTCAGACATTTCACTTTCTGTACTTAAGAAAGCTGCTGCGTTATAATAGTTTCAGTACAATTCTCTATTTAAGAGCGATCCAATTTTATTTCTTATTTGTAATAATATACATAAAGTAAAGGTGTAATTCACTGTGTGCAATATAGTTTTAAAGGGAAATTAATATTCTTTTTTTCAGATTAAATAAAATTAGATCTTGTAATTATAATTGATTTCCTGTTGAGGAAATATATTTGGCTTACCCTCTATAGTATATTTTGAGTATAAATCGTAATTTTAATTTAATAAATGTAACGTTACTCTAAAAGAGCAACTGAGCAAAAGTTAACATTACAAAAGTTCAATGGTTAAAGTTAATTACACATAGCAATATTTTGCACAGGAAATGGTGCTTACGCTTGATAGTGTGTCTACCCAGTTTACCTGTCGTACATAAAACATATTTATAATTGTGAATTATCTTAAATCAAATGACGCAAGTGTTTCAAAATCTGATTTCCTTAAAACTGTGTTAAAGGCGAACTGAACGGAGGAAAGAAAGGAACTGCAGTTGCCAGTTTTGTCACGTGCAGCGCTGCTGTAGTTATTGTTGCCTTTCCTTAGTGCTATCATCATTTCTTTCCCAATTCAATCCGACCAAGATTCATCATTGATTTTTTACTTAATTCTTGAGATGGATTATTTTTTCAGTTATTTAACTGTTTGAAAATTTATGTAGTTCAGATTACTAGAACTGCCTTGCATTGTTTAAATATAAACGGATTTCTCAAAATCTTAAAATTACTAGATTATTAAAATTTATGAATTACTAGTAAGAAACTCGTTCATCGCCGGCCGCACTAGATTAGGATGAATTTGAAATGGGAGGTTATATAAGGAGTCCAAAATGTGAAGCGATAATTTTTTGCACAGATCATAGTTTGACGCAATAATACACATATTAAGACAAGGAAATAAATGTTTAATCACCATCAGCTACTGATCCTAAAATAGGTGACTTTAGTACATTCCTATAGATTCCTGACGGTGATGTTACTATAATCCGTGTTTTAATCTGTCGGTTTAACTCTGGCACGCCATTTATATATATTACGTGAAAAAATATTATCTTTTGATATCATTAACTCTTTACAATAACAGTAAGTTTATAAATGATTACTTTCCTAACAAAATTTCCTCTAAAGTTAAAAAAAGGATAAAAACAGGGTGTACTTAACAATGCAAATTGGCCCTTGGCCCAAGGACTAACAACGCGAGGAGTGTAAATGGCGTTAGTATTTCCACTAACTTTGCTCTCTTCTATTCATAGGTTATTGTTTTGTTGGTTAGTTTTGGTTTTTCCTATTAGCTGCCCCTTTCTTCTTCTTGCACTAATAACCTGCTTGAGGCAATCTATCCCATCTCAAACACCCTACTAAATGGATGTTTTAGCGAAATGGTGCAGTAGAGCAGTCTTACAGATTACTGAACAAAATAAAACATTGGTGAATGTTCTTTTGAGGGGTGATCATTGTTGTTGTGATGCTGTCATCTCATCTTGGTCCAGCTGAATGCTGTAAACCGGGCAGGGTTTTCCTATTCTAACATAATCTATTGATAGTATGATATTAAATTAATTCATGTGCTAGATCAAACTTGAGGTTCTATAGTCAAAGATCAAAGATATAGTTCAATTCACGAGGTTGCTTCATAAATCTAGTATATACACTTCAAAAAAATTAAATCATGAAAAAAATTGTTTGCGTAAAAAAATGGTTAGAGTCTCAAAAAATGTTATATTTAAATGAGGAGTTTGTTCAAAAGTTGACATATATCAACTAACCAGGTTTCATTTATCCGTGAATAAACCTGCACACACAAAACATATGTTTTGCTATATATGCTAAAATTATGCAAAGATCTTTACTGTAACTTAGAGTGGAAGAATTGCTGTCTTTTACTATTGTTGTAATTTAATTACGCCTAAACCGATTCCTTGGCTAAGTTTTGATTTCATATTGACTGCCAGAGAGATTCCATCAACATTAAAAAGTAAACTATCATACTATACCCCAGTCAGAGAGTACGAGAGGTTCACTTCAGTTTTTACACATAGGTTATCATGAATTCTATAATGAAAATACAGGGAGAATTAAAATTAATTTCTCTTCTCCAAATATCATGTGAGGTAATTTCTAACCAATAATGCTGTCTACTTTTAGATATGTTGGTAAGGATTTTTATAAATTTTAATTACTCTAAGACCGTGAAAGCTTTCAAACTTAACATGCAGAACAAAATATAAGAAAATATAACTCTAATGAAAGTTTAAATATTATAAAATATTGAGTCAAACTAAAGCTAAATAATATAGCGATACTGATTACAACGTTAGTTATTACTAACTACAACTTTAATCCATGAAAGAGTTCAAAACATTACTTACTGATGTAGTATATATTTTGTGTATAACCCTTAGATGAAGAGTTTTCAATAATAGAACATCGGGAAACATCAGAGCTGTTATAGCCAGAATGTAAATATTCTTATGTTTAATTTCCTTTACTCGTATATGGAAAGCATCGTCTTCATATCCAACTTTACGGTGTCACTGTTCTGACTTTTATAAATAACTTCTAAGCATAACCAACAAGGTAGTTCAATTAAGTTTATATACCTGTTTCAAATTAACCAAGATTCTGTTTGAAAGAAAAAAATAGCGAATTATAAGGCTCTAGTAGGTACTTTAAATATTTTAATTAATTATTAATTTTATACAGTTCTTTTTGTTCGGTATCTTATAGGAATTTATAGCCACATATTCAAAACACCTACGTGTTTAGTTAGATTAAGGAATGCATTAAAAAGTCACATCAATAAATTACAGAATTGTTATCCCAATTGATTAAAATTGATACTGTACGCAACTTGTAGTAAGTACCATGGAAACAAGGGCCACATATGTCTATAATACTCAAACCACTTTTCAGTATTAAATTAAATATACAAAATATGAATATTAAATTCAAAACGCCTATATCAATGTATTACAGAATTATGAATTAGTGTTTAAAGATGTAAAATTGTTTCTAGGCTATTTAGCACATCTATAATATTTTTTTTTGTTACATTTTTATATGTTTCGTCAAAACTTGTACACTTATATATAGATAAGGCTCATGTAAGACTATACGAATATTAAAATAGATGAAATAAAACTCATTTCCAGAAATAATTGTTATATCAATAATAGCGTCTGAAATGTGCTCAAATGAATGGTAGTTTGGAAAATCAAAACACTATACGCCATGAAAACCAGATATTTCAGAGTAACTTCTTTTTTTTAATTGGATAACTAATAATGAAATAATCATATCACCAAAAATCGCATTTATATATATATATATATATATATATTACTTACCAACAAAATTTTCCCAGGATGACATATTATACATATAACCAAATGTTTAATTATAGAAACAGATAGCAATAATATAGGTAAAAGACTGTTTTAATAATGGTCTTAGATATTTCTTAATATTCTAATCCACCGTCTTGAATTTTTTATCAGTGCGCACGATCATCAAAGTAACAATAACCTCTTTAATTACCATAGGTATGCATAATTTAGTATAAATTAAGTAAATAGTAGACATTGAATCCGGATCTCTCGCCTGCTTGGCTAAAATGCTAAGCATTACACCATATGCTTTTGATCATCTAAATCTTTTAATATTTGTGCTTGACTAAAATTCAAGTAATGGCAAATTGTATTTTTCCTATTATTACTTAAATTTATTATTATTAAATTATGCAACTTTAAAAAATTAATTTTACTTATTAAACATTTATATTGCTACTAATAAATCTACAGCAGTGCCTTTTATTTTGTAATTTGAACTTTATTTAAACACTTTAATTGACTTTTAGTAGTGAGTAGTATTGGGTTACTACTTTAACGGACGAAAATAACAAAGGTTACTTAGGTTAATGTAATATTCTTTAAGTATAATAGTTAGATATTCTGTATACTGTTCGAGTTAAAGAATTAGATTGGATAAAGTAATAATAATACTAACCATAAGTTACGACGTTCAAATTAAATTACACTGAATAAGCTCAGCGATAACAAAATTTGTAAAGACAAAACTAATCCTGCAATGTTGGCAATGCTTCATGCCCCCGTCTGGTCCCACAAAGTACACCAGAATAATGAAATACCAATATTTTTACACAAATATTCTCTCAATTCCTGAAGCTTGTTATTCATAAACAACTCCAGTATCCTCCATTTTCAACTCTTTCCTTCGGTTTTTTCAATTGAAATATTAACCATTCACATACCTTAAACGTCATAATTACTCCTACAATGTCGTATCGATGTTCTTACAATTTTTTCATGTATATGGATTCATTAGTAATAAACATAATAATACTCTTTTTACATTAGTGCTAACTAAAATAAATTCACATATATTTTAATTAATGCCCTGGGGATGAAATTACTGTTTGTCAATAAAGTTTTATAGAAACTAGTTTATTAAGTTAAAAGTAATAATAACCGTCTGGGTTACCTAGAAACCAAATAATAAGATGTATAAAAACGAAGGAGGATAAACCTTTCATTTTAAAATATTTTGGATGATATTGAAGCATTTATGAAATTCAGCCGAAAGTTAATACTATGCGTACTTTTTCGTTTTAATTTTTAATTTAAAGTCTACACGTTTTCAAACCTTTCAGAGTCATCTTGAATAAATTAACTTACTAAAAATGCAAGTAGGATATTTATATAAATAATCTTTCTATACTACTATAAATGAAGGCTTCACTCTTTAGACAAATGTTTGATAATTTTCTATACAAAAATATATATATGTTTGAGATATGGATATTTGTATTTTACAATGAAGTATTATTAACAAATCTTCTCCTTTACTAAGGTCTTATATGACCAAGTGGAGTAATATTATCATTCAGGCTACATTTCAGAATCTCCTTAACTCTCGCATTGGAATATTTAACTGCAGAGAAGTATTTGTATTTATAATTTTATACAAATCGATTCAAATATGTCACGTATGTTTATCGTAGAAAGTTACGTTGTGAAAATTTACGGACAACTTAACGATTTCACTCACAGCATTGTTTCTTCTAGTGAAATTTGTGAGATCCACATTTCGTCTTCTCATACTTTACAAGTACGTCAACTATGACCAGGTCAAAAAAGAATAAACGAAATTTATTTTTAAAGCATTGATATTGCGTTTTTTTTCCTTTAATGAAATGCAATAAACACCTCATGGAATAACTTTGTACCACATTTCATGACTTTCGAAAGCATCTATTAAGAGTTTTCACGTTTAAAAACACTAGTGGTATAAAACATTTTTGACCATAAATTTAAATCGTAGTAATGATTATTAGAGCTTTGTGTGTAATTTAAATTGGCATGTGTCTATCACTTCATTTTAAACAATGATGTGTATAATTATTAAGTTTATGGAAAAATTAGTAACTTAATTTGAGTGAATTCTATGTAGCGTCAATACCGACATGATTAAATGTACGTATATAAGGAGGTATTCTCAACAATGGCGTAGAGTGACTTGAAAATATTGAATTATTGATCCGATATGTCTCTCCTTTTTGTATTTTCGTTGCTATCCCTTTATTAGTAAACAAGATAGGAAATTGTCGTCCTTTGCATGCTTGCTTTATTGATCCTTTGTTTACTCTACAGTGCACTAAAAAGTCTAAATATCAAAAATTTTCGTATATAAAACCATTTTTATGATTTCTTGGCTGAGCAGCGAACCCTATTGCTAGAAGGGTTGGAGAACTTTCGTTCCTGTCTGTCTGTTGTCCACACGATGTCTCGAAAACAAATTGAACTATTGACTTAAACTTGTGCAAGCTTCATGTCTATATAAAGAAAACCGAGTAGGATCATGTTGCCTGTTCTTCCATCTGGCTGAGTATTAACGATCATATTTACATTGAGCTTATAAGTTTATATGACGGTAATGATAAAACAGCATAATAAGTATATTTGTTTCACAACATGCAATACCAATTTAAGGTGACATGATGTGTTGAAATTTATTAATTAAATGTTAAGAGAATATTTAAAATGAAACTTTATTTCTGCATAGACAAGAACGTAATATATGATTTTGACCACCCACAATTTCGATAAAAATATTACCGTACATCAAAAAATGCAAAGAAAAATGTTTTCATTGACTGTTAAATAAGAACACAAACAGAATTTGGTATTTCAAACGAGTTTTATTTCTCTATAATTTACGAGCCAACATAAAGTTGACAGCGTACTGGCATTAACAGCGAAAAGTGCAATAAAAGATGGCAGTCTCGGACAGTAAAATGAAGTCACTGTTACTTCAGGATAAGCTTCCTCAATTTTGAGCATGTTATTTCAGTGCAGCCACTTAGCCCAAATTTGGCTTTAAAAAGGAAACATAAAATATTTTTTATATTTAGTTCAATTACTAACTAAAACAATTGATATTTTTAATGTAGCTTGACATTGAATGGCCAGGTGATCGTAAATAATTACAAAAGGAAGAAATTGAAATACACTTGTATCAATCATTCCTTTCATTCTAATATAATAATAATATTATATAGAATAATTTAACATTTAAAATTTTATAGTAGGTACTACCTATTGAAATGTCATGATACAAATGTAAAATTAAATAAGTATAACCTTACGATTCGGTGCTTTCTATAACAACAAACGTATAAATTCACTAGATTTATAAACGTATCAAGAGATTTTAAAAGAAACTCACATTTCAAAGAAACTTAAAAATCTTCATCTTTATAAACATGATGATTTATATAACAAATTTTAAAAAATAAATAAATAATAAATAATTATTCTGTATAACATAGAAACAACCTCACTGATGTGTCCCATGTTAGTGTGGACAAGCTTCTAACTACGCCATTGTCAACGGTATTTTTGTGCGGATGTCTCATATTGTACACATTTACAGTTCACAATCATAGTACGATTTGGGATGGACATTTAGTATACTTTATCAATAACCTCGTTAGAAGTGGAAATAACAGAGTTACTCATAGAAGGTAAAAGATTTCGTTTTTATCTGGAATTAGGCCAATCATACTTCTTTTGTGTTAGTAATTTGCTATAGTAATGAATAATAGAATGTTAATAATTATATTTCAATCGATTTTGCCCCCAATTACCTCTTTACACTATTTTTTGTCATTTGCATGTCGTTAAAACTCTAATAAAATTGCATGATATTCTTGAAACACTCGTTATGCAGGTAAAATTAAAAAAGAGGTCATCAAAATGTTCCTAAACATGTGTTAATACGCCACATGTAGAATTACGCCACACCACATGACGCGAAACATTCTTCCCTGAGGTTGCATGCAAAATTTAAAGTTATAGCTCATTGAATTTTTATGAAGTCATGTGTACAAGTAGAAAGGAATATATTCATAGAAAGAAGTAGACATAAACGCAACGCATTATAAATCTTATTCCTGTAGAAACGAAATTTGAGGAAAAATTTAAAGTGTGCATTTGAATTCTTCCTCAACATATTCACTACATCATAAATTCATACTTTTTTCATTAAATAGGATTTATATAAGTGTTTAAATATTAAAAATGTAAACAAGTTACTATAAAACTATGTGGGTTCTATATGTTAGTATATTTAAGATATATTCGTTAAAAAAGCGTGATTTAATTTATTTGTTGACGTCACGATTTTCAGTCTCTTAACGGTGTTTTGAGTTTGTCTAAACAATTATTTATTCTGAAACTTTCTTGCTACAATAATGGTTGAAATGTGGGATTATGAAATACGTTTTTTTATTTTGTTAAAGTAAAAGTTTTTCACTTGACGCAAATTTTTGTATTATATTATTTAAACTTCTGCTTCGAGTTTGAAAATATAAATATTTAATATTTATTAATTAATAAACTATGACAAGACTATACTTTCTTAAATTACTATTTTATAATTGTTTTTAAACAGTTATATTGGCACTTAATAAAATTATTGAGATAAAATATTCAAAACATATATATATATATATATATATATATATATATATATATATATATTAATGTAATGAAAATAACTAAACCCTTTTAAATTTAAAACTTTTTAATACATACACGTGGTTTCGGTTTTAACCATCTTCAGTGTACATTTAACCTCTAAATAAATAAATAAATAATAAACAATGAGATATACACATGTGGACCTTTTAAACATATGTTAAATTTAAATGACACAGTTGTAATTTTCTTATTAGTAATCTGTATTTAATATTTTAATTTTTTCAAAAATTGGATTTGTCTTATTTTTCAGATTACTATTTAAAATGTTATGAGGATCTTTATTATAATTTAGATAAATGTGTAATTCTTCTTTTGTGTTTAACTTCTCTCCTTTCCTTTCGATATCTAAAATTTCCATGTTCTTTTCAATATTTGTGTAGTTATGGTCAGTCTCCAATAGGTGTTCAGCAAAATTTGATTTTATTGTAGACATGTTATTTGTTTTTAAAGCTTGTAATGTGTTCTTTAAACCTTTTATTAAAATTTCTTCCAGTTTGCCCAATATAATAGCTTTCACAGTCAACTACAGTTAATTTTGTATACTCCAGATTGTTTGTATAATTCCTGTTTGTCATCATTTTGGTTGACTTTGTTTTTCAATAAGTTTAAATGTATTATTTCTTGTTTGGTGACTGATGGAGAATTTTGAATTTTGAAAAGGTTTTTCTTCGAACAGCTTTGTTTAATTTAGTATTGAATGGTACACATATATATTTTTGAATTTCTGTAGTATTATGATTAGGTAGTATTATTGTGTTGGTTTTATTAATTTTTTCTTGTTTCTTCTTAATCATTTTGTCTACAATTTGGGGTTGATATCCATTTTTGACAGCTAGGTATTTTATTATTTTTATTTCTTTATTTTTATTTTCATCACTCATTGGTATATTTAACATTCTGTTTACCATTGAGTGAAATGCTGCTAATTTGTATTTCCAAGGATGGTTAGAGGATGATGGTATTAGAAGATCTGTTTGGGTTGTTTTTCTATAAATTTCAAATGAGTGCTTTCCATTAAGATTAGAAATACTTATATCAAGAAAGTTAATTTTGACTTTTTGGATTTCTTTAGAAAACTTAATTGTTGGTGATATAGAATTGAGAAATGTTAAAAAGTGTTCTGCCTGGTTCTCATCTCCATTGAAAAGACATAATATATCATCCACATATCTAAACCAATAAATTTATTTTGTCTTTAAATGGATTAGTGTCACTCATTATTTTGTTCTTTTCTAAATGTTGCATATATATATTTGCAAGAAGGCCTGAAAGAGGAGATCCCCATTGCCAACCCATCTTCTTGTTTGTAAAAGTCCTTATTGTATTGAAAATAATTTTGATTAACAGTTGCTTTTGTCAATGATAAGATATCGTCAATTTCATTCATATCTAGTTTATTGTATTTTATTAGATTATCTTTTAGGATTTTGAATTGTTTCTTGTTTTGGAATGTTTGAGTACATATTGTTAACATCAAAAGAAATGAAGAAAGAGTTTAATGGAATTTGAATATCTTGAATTTGATTTGCCAGATTACTTGAATTTGATATACTGTAATTTATTTTCAAAATGTATGTGGGTTTTTTATTTTGTTATTTAAAATTTACATACCTTGTAAGTAGGAGAGTTACGAAAGTTTACTACTGGTCTAATTGGAATATCTGGTTTATGTGTCTAGGTTTACCTTTTAGAGTAGGAGCTTTTGGATTTGTCATTTTGGAGTTGGTATTGTTCTGCTTTTGATAAACTTTTGCATTTACTTATTGTGGCATTTATAATTTTTGTGTATTCTTGAGTTGGATCCTTTTTTAAATTTTAATTTTGTTGCTGTCAATGAATGTTTCAACTTTTTCTTGATATGTTTGACTGTCGATAACTACTACAGTATTCCCTTTGTCAGCCTTTGATATTATACAATTATTTTCTTTTAGTTTTCTTGATATGGATGTTACTAAACTTCATATCATTTGTTTGACGTTTTTATTGATTTGGGATTTTTGTACTTTTAAATTACTTTTGTTTAGTTCATGGATAAGATTGTATCGGAAAGGTTCTTGGAGTTCTGTGTCTGTTTTCTTTATGGCTGTTTCTAAATTGGTTTTAGATCATCTTTGATTGTTTGAAATTTTATGGTCCAGATTAATATTATATTTGAGTGATTTGTCCAATAGGGCCAACTCCTCAGCATTAAATTGGATAGATGATAAGTTTTTTATTCTTGGGTAGAAATCTTCATTATCATCAAATGAATATAGTTTTTTGAATTATTTTCTTCCTGTGAGTTAATCAATTTATTAATCTTATTAAGATGGACCTGTTTTTTCTTTAAAATAATAGGTTTGATCCATTGCTGTGTATTAATATTAATTTCTTCAATGGTCCTCTTGGTGAAATGTTAATTTGATTTCTGTTCTAATATCTTCAATTGATCTGACTATTTATGTTCATTTTTGCATTATAAACTGTTGTTAATTTCTTCTTTTATCCATATTATTTTCCCTCTTTTTTAATTGCTTTTAGCGCAGCTCTTGATGTAGATTTAGTTTTTAATTGAACATAATTTGGAATAATATTTTTCACTCAGGCATAACTTATTAAACTGTATATCTTCTCTTTACCTTTGCCAACTTAAGTGAGAGGTATTTGTATTTGTGGACAATGGATTGGTTGTTAGTCATATTTGTTATGTTATTAACTCCACTTATAGGGTTATCTATTTATATTAATGTAATGAAAATAACTAAAACCCTTTAAATTAAAACTTTTTATTACATACACGTGTTTCGGTTTTTAACCATCTTCAGTGTACATTAACCTCTAAATAAATAAATAAATAATAAACAATGAGATATAACACATGTGGACCTTTTTAAACATATGTTAAATTTAAATGACACAGTTTGTAATGTTCTTATTAGTAATCTGTATTTAATATTTTAATTTTTTCAAAAATTGGATTTGTCTTATTTTTCAGATTACTATTTAAAATGTTATGAGGATCTTTATTATAATTTAGATAAATGTGTAATTCTTCTTTTGTGTTTAACCTTCTCTCCTTTCCTTTCGATATCTAAAATTTCCATGTTCTTTTCAATATTTGTGTAGTTATGGTCAGTTTCCCAATAGTGTGTTCAGCAAAATTTGATTTTATTGTAGACATGTTATTTGTTTTTAAAGCTTGTATGTGTTCTTTTAAACCTTTTATATAAAATTTCTTCCAGTTTGCCCAATATAATAGCTTTCACAGTCACTACAGTTAATTTTGTATACTCCAGATTGTTTGTATAATTCCTGTTTGTCATCATTTTGGTTGATGACAGTGGATCATCAGTCCACCAAACAAGAAATAATACATTTAAACTTATTGAAAACAAAGTCAACCAAAATGATGACAAACAGGGAATTATACAAACAATCTGGAGTATACAAAATTAAACTGTAGTGACTGTGAAAGCTATTATATTGGGCAAACTGGAAGAAATTTTAATAAAAGGTTTAAAGAACACATACAAGCTTTAAAAACAAATAACATGTCTACAATAAAATCAAATTTTTGCTGAACACCTATTGGAGACTGACCATAACTACACAAATATTGAAAAGAACATGGAAATTTTAGATATCGAAAGGAAAGGAGAGAAGTTAAACACAAAAGAAGAATTACACATTTATCTAAATTATAATAAAGATCCTCATAAACATTTTAAATAGTAATCTGAAAAATAAGACAAATCCAATTTTTGAAAAAATTAAAATATTAAATACAGATTACTAATAAGAAAATTACAACTGTGTCATTTAAATTTAACATATGTTTAAAAGGTCCACATGTGTATATCTCATTGTTTATTATTTATTTATTTATTTAGAGGTTAATGTACACTGAAGATGGTTTAAAAACCGAAACACGTGTATGTAATAAAAAGTTTTTAATTTAAAGGGTTTTAGTTATTTTCATTACATTAATATAAATAGATAACCCTATAAGTGGAGTTAATAACATAATATATATATATATATATATATATATATATATATATATATATATATATAATCGCCAGTACGTTAAACACCACTTGTATTACGAAAGGGTATCTAGAAATATCTTCTGTAATAAGACATTAATTTTAAACTACGTTTAAATTTCCTGGTATATATATATATATATATATTCGAATATACAATCGTTACTTACGCAAAATAACACGCAGTACGGTTATTAGACTAGTATTTTCTTTTACCCACATTATAAGCAAAGACTAGAAATTCCGCAAAAATCGCGGGAGATTTCCCTAACCTACACTACCGAAGTCTTTGAATGGTCTCCGATCATCCTATTATAAGACGAAATAAATTAATTGTCAACTGTTCTCCCCTACTGTTATCAGTTGTCGTAGTAGATTTCCAAACTAACAGCTGTCTTTCTATATCATGACCTACTTTCGCGAATTCTTTCGTTAGAAATTACATTTCTTTACCTATGCATTAACAATTCCACTCAAATAAAAAAAATCGTGTATGTATTTTCTCCCGCAGCCAATTTATTAATTAAATTTATGCAACAACTTATAGCAAATGCTAAAATGGTTACTTATAAGATATTCTCTAACGGTCATCAAATTCGGATTAAGTGACGTAAGTATAGAAATGAAGCTAAATACGCAATTTAATGAGTATATGTAATTTATTTTTAAATACATCGTGTGCGCAAACAAACAGAAAATTAGACTGACAGACAGAAAATAAACTTTTTACAGCTCTTTAAAGACAGGCATATATAAAGCTTAGTTAATTATCAATTAGGAATTAAAATATTTATTAGTGCAGGGTACAATTCCATAGTGATTTAAATGTAATAATGAGAAGTCTACGTAGTATTTCATTTTCCCCTCCACCTTTTTCACCAAGATCATTTTTAAATTAAGGTCGCACAAAAGATGTTTGATTACTAAACCATTGAAAATGTAAATTTAGCATCGCGTTTTGTTGTATAGAATCGTAAACTTATGGAGCAAATGAATATTCATCGCTATGTACTAGATACTAACCTATCATGTTATGATGAAATGTCAGCTCATCACTATAAGGGAGATATAAAATGAACACCTTAGGCATGCTTCTCATCAAAATAACCATAGCGCCTCCTCTACAGTTCCTCTCGAATATAATGGTTTGTAGCGTCCCTGTCAGAAATTCCTCAACTCTTTCCTCAGTGCACGATAACAGACTTAGCAGTAATTGGCACACAGAGAAACTAGTCTTAAATATCGAAAAAATTAGCGTTTCCCTTTGATAGGTAATAGATTTTCTAATCATAATCTGAGTAATATAGATTATTTATCTTACATTATAAAGCATAAATCAGGTGTTTCGTAATAAAAGAATGTTAAAGATTTAAATCTAGAAGTTATCACGTTATTCTTAAGTGGATGGAAAATTTAAAAGATTTCTTTAAAACTCAATTCTATATTTGATGGTTTGTAAAGAATATATATTTATTTATTTATTAACATTTCCAAACATGTTTCTATAATATGAGCTTTAAAACCATATTTCTTGTTACACAGCTTTATTCTTAAACATTTTAAGATTTGAGCATTGACACTTAGGTTTTTGGAACAATACACACTTTCTTTTTAATGGTTTTAAAGATTATATAGTCATTCAAATGGATAAAACACATCCTGCATGTTTGAAAATATTAGCTTCCACAATAATGTCATATTGAATTATTTATACACTAATAGATCTATTTCAAAAATTGGTTAGATCAAATTCTTTAAAAGGAATTGCTTGAGAGATGGTTATTGTGTACTCCGTCTAACCAAAATAAATGTTGACGTGCACCTGTGTCAATTATTTAATGAATATAGTTGTGTAGCAACCAAAACTCTATTTTTGAAGAGTTACCTTATTTTATTAAACAAGTGAATTTGATCTCTAACAAAATGTACACGCTAATATTCATTGAAACCCATCCGTCAAAATAAGATGACTATCGAGGATACTAGAATGACGAGAATTATTACAGAAAATAGTTTTTCGTTCTATTTGCCGCCTTGGAGGTTCCTTCAAGACACTTAGTTCCATTCTAGGTTAAATTTGATTAATTGAAGGTTTTTGTTAACTGAATTAAGAATCAATGCAGTAAATGATGAATATAATAATTACTTCTATTGCAATTCTTGAGTTCCACAACCCTATGTCCGTTTGACACTAATAATGAACATGAATTTGTAATTTAGTGGAAAAAATACATAACAAACACACTAATGCCATAACTATTTCTATTAATAATTCTAGCCGCAATTGTAATAATAGATGGATAGAGACTTGCGTTCCTAAACAGAGTACATGGATTTTAGGAAATATAACTTATTTGAAATAAATACTTATAGTTTGTTTTAGTTAAAACTCTGAATTGTATTACATATCCCCTCGTTGTAACCGGTACAGATATATTTGCTGTTTGATTTGTTGTAACTATATTTAGGAAGTAGAAAAACGTTATTTAAAATATCAAGAAACTTTAGAATGGACCAATACAATTATACATTGTAGATATATAACATTAACGAAATAAAAATACTATTTGAATCATAAACATGGAAAAACTGTATAAAACCGTACACCAGAAACCGAAAGAGTAACATCAAAGTGTTCCAGTTCTTTGGGACTTAGGTACTAATTACTGTGTGTCAAGTGATCACCATCAGAACGATGCGCAGTTATGAGACACGACTGACAGACATGATTGCAACCAGTCATTTGCGAGAGAGAATCAATCAGTCACCGAAAATTATCACCTTAATCATTGCCTTTGATGTAGTTAGCTCTGCAGAGCAGGAATGTTATTGCAGGTACGAAAAGGCACAGGATACATCACTTTGTACACTGGCATGAGATGTGACGTCCACAGGTGACACCGTACTTATTTAGAAATTTCTTCATCTACTTTTTCTATCCCTCAGTCAACGGGTAAATTCTTAACTATCTTATGTAATTACCATGCTTTTTATGTAGTAGTGCCATAATGTATTTCTTAAGTTTCTCATGTAATAGTGTTAATTATTGTATTTAAATTACCAGTTATTAATGATAGGTGCAAAACCAGAGTGGCATATTTTGTTTGAAGACCACTTCCATAATTAAGGTTTCTAATCACTGATGTCGCCAGTATCGAATTCAAGTTTATGATAATATTGCATGATTCAGTTTATTAAACACCACTTTACCGGCAAGTTAAACTTTCTTGGGTTAAGATGTAGAGCAAGGGATGAAAGATGTTTATAGTATTAGCAAATAGAGTTTACAACTGAAGGGCCAGATAGTCGTCTCGTATACACGCACACCCATCGCATGAATGACATTTTCCATAGCGAGTTATTCCATAACGTCTTATACTTATGATTAAGAAACACTCTGTGTCAATTTCATTTCTTACGTAGTTTGGTATAATTTTTTCATTACGATGTTTACTTATGTACTTGGGGTCTGCGTGTGTGTTCATGTAATACTACCTAGGTCCCAGCCGCAGTCATGATTCGCTATTACTATAGAGTCACGCCAATCCGAAAATAATTATATCTCTAATTTTCTCCTCCCAGGGAAATCCACATAAATTGTTCGCAGTAAATACGATTTTTGTGTAGAATTTACTATAAAATTGATGTTGGTAAGAAGAGTATGATGTATGTTTGTCCCCGGAGTTGCCATTGCAGTAACAAATGGTTAGGTATATCAACACATTTATGTTAATTTATAAGATTACTGCTTTTCACATTTTCAGTTAATAAATGTGTAATGAACTCACTACACTCATACGGGAGTATACCATATAATATATAAATACATGTAGATTAAATATCCTTATACGTACAATATATTTTTATATTGTCTTCGTGAGTAGACATATATTATTTAAATACTGATATAAAACAGATTTTAATAAATAAAATTTTAAATGAATCATGTGGCAGGTTATCTTGAAAAATATTTCATCTTTAGACTCTAAACTTTATATTGTAATTCAGCGACAGCTTACCTGACACATGGTCAAGCATACTCCTACCCTGTAGTATTATACACTACAGTAGTCCAATAAAGTTAGTAACTAGTTAGTACACGTTCAATGGATGGCTATATTTATTGTCCTTGTGTTCTAATTCCTTCAAGGGTAGGGTTTAATAAGGATTTCGGCCTACTAAAACTTAAACTGGTATTAGTATCCATCTTGAAGATAAATATTATTAATCGAACTCAGGGATACTAATTTGAAAATTTTATGTTGAACTTTTATGTATTCACCGCTTTCTGCAGATACTTGCAAAATGTATAATCTACATTGTTCCAATTAAAGGAATTATGAGCTCTTGGTTTATCAAAGCAATAAACGACGGAAGGCGTATTTATAAAAATTTGGTAACTTCTCTATAATAAAACTGGATTTGTAGAAAGCTAGTGAGAAGATATCGAATCCAACATCGCGCATTGTAGCTTGTATTCACATCTTTAGGAAATGACACCTATTGCTGATACTTCAAATCACTGCAATTTAACAAGCACTCGTGGTTTAATAACAATGCGATAGTTATTAATGAAATAGGATATTTTGCAATAAAGATAATTTTTCTACTGCAGAGAAATGCCGTAAATATCGGTTACAACTTTATGTATCACACTTCTTATTCTCTCCAATCAAGCCAGAGCAACTTTTTGAAACGTGTATTATTGTAAATATGAAATTGAGGTAAGTACAAACTTACTGTGCATAAACAGCATGTACACATTAGGACTTAAATATATTTTATTTCTATTTTAAGAAAATACTTTGTGGGTTAACGTATTCGTAGTTAGAAAGTAAATATTTTTAGGCTTATTAGGGATTTAGGGATTTTAAAGTGAAATTGAGTCTAAAAATGATTTAAAAATTTATTTTGAATATGAACCATTAAATAAATGCGTTGTCCAACTTGGCCCAAAAAATTAATACAAGCAAGTTGCTCTAATTTTGAATTTATCTCGAAGTTTTTATTTTATAGCCTGTAACAATTTTTGATAGATATACTTTAAGTAGGAACTGATAGAGATAAAAATTGTGAGTATATCACACAATTATTTATAATATATCTGCTATGCAAAATACGAACACTCACCTCTTACCTTGTTTGTAAAAGTGTGATGTTTCGTAAACAAGCCTTTAAGAACAGATCTTATTTATATATTTGAGTGCTTTAAAATAATTTAAATCATAACATTGATAAGTATGAATCTAAATTACAAGATCAAGGATTGTATCAAAAATATTACGTTTTCATTTAGATATGAACAATATCTAAAATAGACTTATTATTTATATAATAAATCGTATTTCAGTTCTAGAACATGACAAAATTAATTTATGGGTCACAATATTTATTAAATAAGAAAAATTACATTAAAGAGATTCCCAGAAGAATTTGGAGAGCTTAATTTGTGCGAGTCAGCAACAAAATGCGCGCCAGACTTGTGTGGTTTGATAAAGCGCTGCCAAGAACGCTGTCGTATCTTCAATTAATCTTTACTCTATTTGTGCCAACGTAGGGAACGGAAGATTTTGTAATTGCTTTTACTAAAGGGGAACTGTCACGGTACTGGCTCTAGGATTGAAATTTGTTAATGCCAACAAAAAGCTATTTGATAGGAGTCTATACTAACCTTGGAGCTGCAATATTCTGATACAATTTGATAGTAATGAAAGAGTGTAAACAATATTCGGAAACAAATACATAATGTATTACAATTAATAAGTAAAACAGGATCATAAACCATTTTTATACAACATTGAATAATATAGTGGGAGTGGTTTAAAGTTTCCCGATACGTGATACCAATGTAGTAAGAAAGCATTGCAGTACGAAAAATTTTAATCATAAATTATTGAAATGTTTATTTAAAAATTTAAATAGCCTGCTAAAAATAGCTTTGGTACCTTAAAGCCTTTTTGAAAATATGATAGTAGTAGTAAATGAGACTCTGAAATAAAACTGACAATGAAGACATCGGTTAGGCAATCTTAAAAGGTTTAGCCTTGTATTGTTAGGTTCATGGAAGAGGGGGTTCTCCTTCACCATATAAAAATATCTAAAATGTCTAATAATGTAACAAGGTTATAAATGTACAACCCTTTGTGTTTGTACTTTACAATAAGAAGGTGAGGAAATCTCTTATTGCATTTGGTTCTAAAAGCGCATGCTTTCGTGGGGATAATATTTTCAGGGATGAATGGATTTAAGTGGACTCTAAATCTCAGCTATGTCACTTTGGAAGAATCGATCACCACAGTTATCACCAGTAGTAAACTAGACCCATTGATCCGTGGTTATATGCTAGTATGTTGACATTTATTATTACTGGCCGCTCCACGGTGTTGTGACAGAACGGTTCAACTAGAAGGTAAATCACAGCCATGAGTGAATTATCCTGAGGAAAAATTATAAAGACTTAGTTTTAGTTATAAAATAAATATAATTTCAAGAATCAAAATTATATACATATATTTAACCGCCTCTCTAGAGGTGGAGCAGGAGATATTTAAATCAGAAGTTTCAAGTATTCATTGACTTGGCGCTTTGCCAAATCTCTAAGTGCTTTATTGTTACAGTCAAATGTGAATTTAAATTTTTTTATATATAATAAGCCACACCATTGTAGCTTTAAAATTAATAAATATAATGATTATTTAATGCATAAGGGTTTTAAATTATACCTAATTATACTCTTTTTAGTGACAGTTATGTTATAAAGAAAAGTTTGACATAGTGCTATATTTATAACATTTGAAAGCACTCAGTTCATACAGGATTCAGTTTTTCTTTTTGTTTGGGATCCAAAACAGTATATAGGTAAGTACAAATGAAATAACATAAATTTCTATGCAAACATTACCTAAAATTAAATCTCGTAGTTCATGAGATTTAAATAATAGGACAGTGAACTATTAGACACAGGTATTTTCTTACTGAGCGTGTATTAATTTATTTTTATGAAACATCGTATTATTTATTCTTAGCAGTTCCTGGGGTTTAGCGAGTTTAAGAACGAAATAACTTCTTATGGAACATGTATTATTATATACTCAACAGCGAAGCACAATATTTCAATATTTTAATTTTGATAGCAAATTTTTGGCAAATTTACGACAAAAAAACTTAGCATATAAAGTGTTTGATCATCGTCAAGCATTATTTAATTTTAAAACATAACCTACTTGTTTTTTTTGTAAAGAAATTATTTATAGTTATGGAACATTGTTTACTTCTCACAGTTTACCACTATTTATCGTTGTCATAAACCAATAAATATTGAGTGGAATTTAATTTTTATGTTTGAATAATTTATTCTATGATATTGCATTTTCGTGTGTGATATTTTTCCCATCTATCTTAGGAATGCTTGTCATAATGCCTTTATCATAATCCTTATGATTACCTTCTTATTTAGTTGGGACCGACGTGAGAAGCTGTGCATTACAAATAATTAATGTTTAATGCTAAACTATTAAGGTTTATAGACGATGGAAAACTTTTTTCATTGAATCAGTTATTTTTTAAATATTACTTGACAATAGCAAACAAACCAATAATGTTATATTATTTTATGATGCCTTGAACTATTTGTATTTTTATCTTCAATTAAGTCGGTTATTAACTAACTTATACGAACAATAAAATTATATGATTTATCCTAAATTAACCAAACAATACATGCTCTATCTCAAAGATTAGATAAGTTTCAGTAAATAAGTATTCCAGGAAGTATAAAATGGCGAATTTCTTACATGATTCTAAATAAATTAATTGCCGATTTGTAAATACCTCTAAAAGTCAAACACCCAAAAGCCAGCTCAGTTAATAGTAGCCCAGACAATACGTTTACAGCCGGATAATCCAATAGCAATGTCGCTGTCTGAGATATGGTTCCCCGATGCTATTGTTGTCTTTGATATACGAGTACAATACTGTTATGCAATACCGCTTATCTTCCTTAATGAATAGAGAACGTTCAAAATATTTGTATTATGCATTATTTATATCAATCACTTATTTGTTGTGTGGGCCTATATTGATTTTAAAGTAACAGATAGATTTGAAAACTGATGAATAGCATTTTAATATTTCAAATACTAAACTTCTTTATTATTTGAAGTTACGAGCAAGGAAACAAATATTTTAGTTAAAGTAAAAAGATGGAATGTACGATATTAAAAAAAGTCTTTGCTAGATTAATAAAGTTAAATTTATTAATGTATTATATTTATTTATATCGCCTAACATCCAAATAAGGATGGATGTATAATGCGCAATTATACAAGTAATATTAGGTAATATAAATCATTAAGCATATTTATAGTTGGGGAATTTTTAGTTCTTTTAAGGTTTCGGTTACGTAATTTCTATTACCATATAATAATTATATTATTTATATTATTATTGGGTATGGATATAACCCAATGTATAAATTATCTTGCCTGGAAGTTGATTTAAGACAAAATGTATACTGTTATAAATTTTGGAATAAAAAGAAGAACATCGGGTAAAAAGAATTTGCAGATTAATGCTCATTAAACTCAATCGCAGTGACTGTACTTGAGTAAAAATAAAACAAAACAGCTGACTTTCTTGTTTTGCTCGGTCTCAGTTAACTTCTCAGACTAATGAACTTATGTCCTTTAGGTAGCTGCTTCATTATAAATATTTCAGTACAACCGTAAATTTAAGAGTGATACAATTTTATTTCTCATTCATGCGATATACGTAAAAGATTTTCCAATTCATTCTGTGTATTATATATTAGTTAATACATATACATATATATTATGTACTGTTAATTATATATATATATATGCAATTAACAGTATTTTCATTAAGTAAAAAATCCAGTTTAGTTATAAAAATTCATGACACACTCACTGTTTGGTAATATTTCAAACAAATCCAAAGATATCTGTTGCACTGAAATTATAACTACAACGTTACTTTTCTAAACTAATGCATAATTTGGCACGAACACTGTAAAAGAACGCTTTTACAAGCAGGAAGGAACAAATTGCTTATACCTCTCTACTCTACTAAACATATTACACAGAGTGAGTTTTATGTCCTGGCACACCTGGATATAATTTAAACGGCCCGAGATATCTATGTGAAACCTTGACGCTACCTATTACAACATTTTTTTTTTCAAGTTGTTGAAAATTTTGCCCCCTTTTTCTAAAGGGGGGTAAAGGGGGGGCAACTAAACATTTTCAAATACAAACCCCTATCATGTGACCCTTCATGTTAAAGGGAATAAAAAAAGAAATCCAATAATGCAAACTAGAGGAATCTACGTTTATTTTAACACATTTTATGACAAATTTACAATTATGTAAAGGGGGGGTAAAGGGGGGCAACTAAACATTTTCAAATACAAACCCCTATCATGTGACCCCTCATTTTAAAGGGAATAAAAACATAAATCCAATAATCCAAACTAGAGGTCTCTACGTTTATTTAACACATTTTATGACAAATTTACAATAATAAAATCAGTAACTGTCTTGTCCTGTTTATCGTAACATGAGTCAACACTAACGTAAATTCTAAAAACAGTTACCTGTTTTAATTTAGCAGGTGTTCAAACTGTTCACCTTCGGCTGTTTGCCAGTGTGCTAGACGTGTGTAAAAACTTGAGACATGATAGGGGTTTGTATTTGAAAATGTTTAGTTGCCCCCCTTTACTCAATTGTAAATTTGTCATAAAATCTGTTAAAATAAACGTAGCGACCTCTAGTTTACATTATTGGATTTCTTTTTTTATTTCCTTTAAAATGAGGGGTCACATGATAGGGGGTTTTATTTAAAAATGTATCGTTGCCTCCCTTTACCCCCTCTTAGAAAAAGAGGGCAAATTTTCAACAACTTTAAAAATAAAATAAAAATGTTATAATAGTTAGGGTCAAGATTTCACATAGATATTTTCGGCCGTTTAAATTATATCCAGGTTTGCCAGGACATACAAATCAATCTGTATAATTAAATACATTACAATGACAATTAGTAGGCCTTCCATTGCGGCTTGGCTATTGTCGAGCAGAATGCTTCTTGCGGCCTCATACTTGTATATATTTGATAGTGAAATTACTTTTCATTATCTTAATTATTTTTGTGCAACAGTAATGAGTCATAAGTTTCTTACAGAATATTGAAAAATATACTTAAAATGTTTAATAATTGTGTATTATTATGCATTTATAAATATTATATATGTATAACGATTGTAATACTGCGTTAACAAAGGATGTTGTAACATTTATGAACAATATTGATTTTGGATTGATGAAAAGTATGCAAAAAGAATTTAAATGGTGCTACTACGACATTCCGTTGTTATAGCTTAAGGCGAAGAAGTAACGTACGCTAAAATTACCAAACAGATATTTTTAATGTAGTTTTTTGTATCAAAAAAATTAATATCTAAATAAAAAAAAAGAAGAAAAAGAAAGAAACAATTTCTCACAAATAAAAAATTACATATACAATCTTTATAATATTGCACAGACTGACCAAAAACCATTACATGTACTTACACATGAACAATACATACATATGCATCTACAACTACATATAACTGCTATTACACTATAAATTTTTATTATACTATGAGAAATAAAGAAAAATCTCCAAGGCAATGTCTGTTTGGAGAGATAAATATTATAAAATTAACAGAAATCTCGGAGCATTACAAACAATACAGTAATATTGTTATCAAAACTTACTTACTTTAAAATTTGAGTGAATTTCGTGAAAAGTATACTAAATTAATACAAAAATCTTAACTGTATACAAACTAATCAACTAAGCCTACATGTAAAACATTAATCAAATTAAATACCCTAAGGAGTTTTGAGGTTATTGATAGTAAATGGAGTATATTCTTTCCAAAATCACTTCTGGAACTCTAACAGAAATATGTTGGATTAACAAATAAATCTTTAATTTATATGTTTCACGAAATAAAAATCCCTAATATTATATAATTTCAGCCATCTCATGAATTTTAGTTAACTAAAACCGTTTATAAATTGACTCCTTGCATTTTCCATACTAATAAAGAAATTTGTGTGTGTGTGTGAAATTTGGTGAACTATGTTTACTGGACTAAAAGTAAATTCTGGCAACAAAGAATGTATTTGTGCCATTAAATTAATACACTAAATACGTTACAACAATTTTAAAAATATGTTATATCGTTAAATCTAAAACAAAAAAATTCGACAAATATTTTTGTAAACAAAACGACAGTTTGCGCTTTATACTACACTTTACATTAAAACTTAGGCACATTTTATTTCTATGTTTTTAGTTCAATTTATGTTGATCGTAGAGTTGTTTATAGATTAAATATGAATAAACAATTATAAATAATTTTGTTTATACTTTTGAGAATAACAATATGTCAGTAACCATTAAATTAACATCAAAACCAAATAGGACTTTTTAAATTATACAGTTTTTGACACGAAAACATTCAACGTCACTAGCTTTGGGAGAGGTGGAAATGAAAAGGGTACCTTAAGGGTTAATAATATAAAGTTATGTTTTCTCTCAGATCATATTTTCTTCTTTTAACGTATTCAAAATGAAACGTAGGACATGTAAATACATTTTTAATCATAGTTAGTCAACCATATACTGACCCTCAAATTTGCTACTTTAGTAATTTCACCAGTAAATTTACGGGCAATATGACTATAATTCATGTTTAAACGGTTGGTTCTCTTGAGGCATTAAAAGTATTATGCAAGGAAAAGATTACTTTTTATATTTTGTACCTTTTACAGTAATACTGTAGACGATTTATTTCTTTAGTAACGAAATATCTTCTAAAGATTCCAATATAAACCATGTTATGTGCTTATACAATGTAAATGGGCTCTCTGATCAAGGCGAGGAGTGAAATTAGCTAGTAACCCTCTTTCCTATTGATAGAATATTGTTTCTGATGGGTCTGTTCTGGTTATTTCTGTTAGCTGTCAACTTCTACTTCATATTCATCTTTTCTCCTTGGGACAATCTACTCCATCTTAAAACACCCATTTCTAGCGAAACGGTGAAGCAGAGCAACCTTGTATGTTATTTGGAAAAACAACTGTATATAAATATTCTTTAGGTCGGTGCCCATTTTAGTGTTCCTATCGTCTCATCTTGGACCGGGTTCATGTTCCAAACCAGGCAAGCTTTTTTATAATAATATGTACAATTACAGATATCCCAAATTTTTATTTTTTGTTTCCAATAGCCTTTGGCTAAATGCGCGGTTCTTTATTCCAAGATAACGTGATCAATTCACGAAAACGATTTACAAATATAGTAGCTAGGCTTGATCCAATTTTAGAAAAATATTGAATTGTCTAATATAAACTACGGAGATTATACAGCCCTAAAAAATTTATTTACTAATACTGAGTTCTTTATATGGCATACATGCGTCAATCAGTATTTCATATCCAAGAGAAGGGAATCTAATATTGTTAACCTATAATGAAATTAAGGAAAAAATGGGTATTAAATAGTTATAATATTTACTATCATTTAATACTCGACTCATTTAAGATTCGTAATAAATCTTTGGCTAAACTGATTGCATGTATTTCTCATGCATACGCTATGACCTACCTTAAGAAATCTATTATAATTTGCAAACCTAATGACTGTCAACCATCCATCAAACTCTTACTCACTCGGACAGTACTAATGGCGGATTTTTCTTTTCAGTTCTCACATATAGGTCACCATACAGTATATAATTTAAATACATGTAAATTTATAGTAAACGCATCTCATTCAAATAAAGTGAGATAGAAGCATAGGTAAGAGTTTTAATAATGGAACACCGTGAATACCAGACATGTAATTACCAGAATCTACATATTTTGACCTTCCATGTCTTAAAGTCGTATAAGGAAAGCAGAGTTTTCATATCCAGATTCGGGATATCACTCTTATTTCCTTCTTAAATTACTTCTAAGCATCTCCTCGGTTAGAATAGCTCAACTAAGTATAATAAGTTGTTTGAAAGTTCACGAAATACTTTTTAAGAGAACGAGTGACATAATGTTCAAGACATACTGTTAAGACCCTTGTATATACTCCATCCTCCACTATAACCTTGATCCTTCTATGTTTACACTTCACATCGTTTGTTCCCACATGTACAGCAGTAGCAGGAAAATTACAGTTGACACATCAGTGGTGTATTTAATATTAGCTATTCATGCATCTGGACAACTTTCTTTGAGTGTGTCAAATTACAATAATTATGGTTGTGGAGCAGATGTGAGAACTGTGCAACTAGCAAAGTAAAGATTTGTTGAGAACTTTGTAGTACATTCGCTGGTTTACATTTTGCCTGCCTCGTATCAGCCACAACTGGCTCTGCTTCATGATTAAAACCTATCACTTGGCATACAGCTCTGAATGTGATAATTTAAAGATATCTCATATGTATATTAATTACTCCTTTCCATCACCATATTTCCTATTAGACTTTATTACTCAGCACATATTTGGCTTCAATTATAGTACCTATAGACTAAAAACATTGAACACCGTTCAAACTAATCCCGAACACTTATATTCAGGCTGTTTTCTTGCTGTTAAAGGTTCCGAGTTTCATGCACTTACATCATTTTTAAAACTAACGTCATCATACCACTCGTCAAACGTAGACTCGATCGTACATGTAAAAAAATTGTACGCAAATTAACGCACATTAAATAAAACTCATTCCCAAAAATAAATATTACAAAAATAAGAGCGTTATTAGCCAAACATGAGCGATGAGACGGTCTGTATGTCTATCTGCCTTTCTGCTGATGATGGACCTGATAATGGAATCGTTGAATTCAAAATATAAATTGTGCAAATAAAATATATAAAAAGCGTTTTAAAGTTTTATTATTGTATATTCAAAGCAATAATTTGTTTTTAAATATGTTGTTATGTAGTTCTTAGTTGTTTCTTAATATTTGTATCCATCATCTTGAATTTCTCAGTAGTGCGCACGATCACCGCAAAAGAAACTATGGCAAACGTCTTTAATCACCAAAAGTCTCCATAATGTAATACTGAACGCCGGTTCGTTTTCCTACTCGGCTAAAATGTTAACGATTACACCATAGAGCGTTTACTTTTGTTCACTAAACTGGTTTAATGTTTATACATTCCTACATTTAAAATTAAACTAAATTTAGAATAGGTAACTAATAATATTAGAATGAGCATTCAAATATTAGCATTCTATGCATTTATATTTAAATAAATATCTTAACAAAAATAATGAATTTTCCTTCTTAAAATTATTTTTCTAAATTTTTAATCTACTTATAAAAGGAGGATAGATACCCAATCGCTTTTTTTCTATTAATTCATTCATTATTTTAGTAGTGAGGAGTATTGTTTTACTACTTTAATACATACAAATATTAATGGCTACTTTTGTTGTAATATTCAAGAAGTTTTTTGTATAGAGTTTGAGTTTTATAATTAATTGGAATGGTCAAAGCCATTTTAAACTCACTACAATAAATATTACTACTATCAAATTACATTACACTGATCGCATGAGTAAACTCAGCGATAAAGTTCATTTTGTGAAGTTAAAACTAATCCTGCAGTGTTGGCAATACTTCATGCACCTGTCAGGTCTCACAAAGTACACCAGAATAATGAAATACCAATATTTGTACACGAAATTCCCTCAATGCCTGAAGCGTGTTATTCATAAACCCCATTCTCCGTTTTCATCTTCTTCCTTCGGCTTTTACAGATGAAATATTATTCATTCACATTTCTCAAAAGTCATAATTATTCCCATATTGTCGCACGAATGTAATTATAATATATGTATATCGGGAATAAACAGTAAGATAGTAGTAGTAGTAGTTTTATTTGTTTAGTTTTTGTGTAATATTTGTATTACTCTTTTTACAATTGTGCTAATTAAAATCAATCCACAAAACAGATTATCCCACAACGATTTAAAAAGTAAATATAACCTTAGATTTCCCATCTGTAAATCAACTTAACTATTCTCACCAGCAAATGTACAACAATATATATTTGTGTTTTATATAATGTGACCAATGAATGTACTATTAGCATACCAAAATCACTGGTATATAGTTTTAATAAATAATTATTCTTAAAATCTACGTGCTCTCTAAAATTCAAATCAATCCAAAGCTTTCATTTTCCGAACAAGCTACATAACCTAAATGGTATTAACAGTTATTAAAAATATATTGAGTCATCTTGGCCCAATCACATCTTGGCCCTATTCTTTATACACATGTAACAGAAACACCCGAATAAAAAATAATTTAGCATACGACTAAGGGCTCTTTATCGTGTTAGCACGCTAGCTGGCAAGTGAGATATAGTGGTTTTAGACGAAATTTGTGAAAATTTAGTTTTTAAAATAACAATAAGCTTATAGCTTTGGATTATCTTTAATTATAGATGTAACAGTGTATTATTAATGAAATACAGGTTATGATTTCAGTGACTGTATGAGACACTGAGATGAAACAGCATAAAAATAAACAGTATAAATTGAAGTGTGCGTGTGCGCGCGCGATGTATGTGTTTTGAGAGAATGTGCTAACCACATCTATTAACTTACGCCTGTAGAGAAACTTTTCCTTTTCAAATATGTCGGATAAGTTTTAATCACATCGAATCAAATACATTTTTAATGTAAACCTACTCGTATCGTAACATTCATTCTGAACTAGTTCACTAAAAACACTAACTTGATATCTATATTATTCATTCCACTGAAAACGTGGGCTTAAATTTAGGACTATTGGTTTATCATATTTGTATTAAAAAAATATTCAGGTACGAGATAAATATTTTTACTGTACACTGAAACCATATGTAACATATTTTCTCTTTTTCAACAGAAAAATTAAACACAGGAATCAATATTACCTTTCTGGCTACATGTTTTAAAATTCTTTTGCAGTCATGTAACCCTTTTAATCGCATATAAGTATTTGTAAGTTTATTGAACTCTGTAATGTTTATCGTAGAAAGTCACATGATAAAACTTACCGGTAACTTAACGATCTCGCTCACTCTGACAGCCGGAGAGAACCCGCCTCTTCAGAGGATGTAGATGCACTTGATCTGTGGGCAGGCTCTGAGCAATTCATCCTAAAGCCCCTTTTCCATAAAGCCAGTACCTCCAGTGATCAGTACACAATACCATTCATACTTACAAATAATTAAGTTAATGCTCAATAGTGATTGTAATTTTAGTACTTTTTAATTATTTAGATAATATCTATGTACACTTTTATCTTTCTCCTGTTATAAAGATATTTTAAAAATTTTAAATTGAAAAGCCGTGCCCTTTGAAACCTCATTTTGTCCGTCCTCATGGACTACTGAGCTGTACTAATAAGGAAATAGTATAATGAGGAGAGTCAATACAGTACAAGGTAGATTGTCCTGTAAAATACTACGGTTAAAAACAAGATTTAAATTCATGCTATCTCTCATTCAGATTCAAGTTTGACGTTATATCCGTGCGGCTGTCGTCTATACCAGCAGCAGAAGCATTAGTTTTACAGATGCCATGTGTGAGATCTACTTTCCGTCCTCTGTTGAGTTCGTAGGTATCAGTAATTACCACTTAAAAATAGCAATAGATTTGAGCGGTCGTAAAATTCAATAAACGGCTCATACAATATTTTTGATACAGATTTTAAAAGTTTTTGAGGCATATAATAATAGTGCTGACCATTTTAAACACCAGCGTGATAAATCATGTTTTATTATAATTTATATGCGTAATTAATTATTTTTATTTTATTTATTGTCTGATTGAAATTGATGCATATCGACAATATTTTATTAGATTCTATTTGGAAATAACCTTGTACTTCATTATTAGATAAGATTTTATGGATTAACCATTTAAAATATTTAAAGTACTATGTGCCGTAAATCTATCAGCTCCAGTGTAAATAAATACTTAGGTCCCCATTTTCACCTCATGCATTAAATAGTAACTATATTCTCGTTTTATCCATTTTTTTAAGTTTACAATTCTACTTTTATATGTGAAGGTTAAAATGTGTTACAATTGAAAGTACAATAAGGCGGATAGATTTATCAAGTTATTTCAAACAGTTATTAATATTAGTTACATTTAAGTTAGTAGTTAACGATAGTCATAATAATAAAAAAACACGTTAGTTACTGTTTTTAGGGCTGTATATAAATAAATAGGTAACACTAATAAAACTATAAATATTTTGGTTTTCCATAAAAAAAAGTAATTATTTTTCAAACGCGCGGTAGAACATAGCCTCTACCACATCAGTGTGCCCCATGTTAGCGAGACAAACTACTAATTACGCCATTTGTCAAGGGGACATGTAATTGCTTGTATGTAACATATGGTACACATGTACAGTCCAAAAATCTAGTATAAGTTTACGATAATGTCTCATTTAACATCCTAGATCAAAAAAATTGTTTAAAGTTAGACACATGGAAGATAAAGAGGTAAATATTTATCTAGAATTATTCGCATATTTCAATAATTTTAAATATTAATGTATGAAAAATTGTAAATAATTATATTATATTACAGCGATTGATTTCGCCCCCAAGGATTTCTTCACACTGTGTTTTGTTGCTATTATTTCGTTAATATCCTTTTACAACTATGCGATATTCTTGAAACAATCGTCATGCCGACACAACTTATTCAATAGGTTATGAAGACGTTGCTAAACATTTGTAAATCACATACACACACAAGGTATAATTATTCCACACCACGTTACGCGTAAAAGGCTTCGCCGTGGTTGCATGAACATTTTCAAAACTATAGCTTATTTCGTCCTATAGAAGGCAGTCTCACAGAAAGAAAATCATAGAAAAAATTATGCGTCATAACTAACTAAAATTCTATTTAAAACTTAACTTAATTTAAAACTAATTTAATAGTGCGTCGTGATTAAATTTCTAATTCAGTTTACTCAGATCCAAAGATGAAACTTTAATTATACTAAATTCCTTCCAAAATTACGGTTACATGCACCGTCATTAAGCATAGTGATGCTCATGTGTAAATCACGTTTCATGCACAATTTTAAAGAATATAAGTCAGTTATTATTTACCGTGTGGGTAAACAGATAGATGATCGGACTGCGGATGGAAATAAAATTTGTCCAACCTCTTTGAAGATAGGCTTACATAAAGCCAATAAAAAATTAGCAAATCAGACATTTATTTTTGCAAGGTTACAATGCCATAGTGATTGTAATGAAATAATGAAGATGTTTACGCAGAGTCTAATGTTCTACTCTAATTGAAAATAATTATATCATTTTACGTCATACGAAAGATACATAGTCACTAAGCCATGAAAATGTCAATTCAGTATCACAATGTATAATATACAATCATAAAGTTCAGAAGTAAATGAATATTCATCGTCATGCCCTAGATACTAACCTATAACGTTATGGTGAAAATGTCAACTCATCGCTATAAGGGAGACGGAAAATGAACAACTTATCAAGCTCATCATCGAATAACCCTTATACCTCAATTACACGTTTAAATTTATGTATCCAGGAAAAACCATATTATTGTGAATGCGAGTTTATAATATTCTACTAAATATTTTTAAATACCAAGAACATTTTGTGGAAGCTTTATTAAACTCTATTATTTAGTACTCAATCTTTTCTCAAATGAACATAACCTTTAAACTGAGTATCATAATTCTTTCATAGAATACAGACATGACACTGTCCAAAGATAAAGTGGGTTTGGTCTGCGACAAGAGAAGCAATCAGAGCGCCTCAAAGACTTACGAGCCACTAAATGTCTGTGACAGCCAACCTTAGCTTTATTAGTCTATGATACTGTTGATGACACAGCGATATTGCCTCTTGCCATAACAACAGCCTGTGGCAGGCAGATGCTTAGGCCTACTTGTAAAACCATTTGCTTTCTAATAAGTAGGGCACTAGTATTAATAGGTTCTTGCTAAACGCTAATTTTTATATTAAACAAATCATGATAACAATTAAAATAATCAGATAATTAAGATAGATATTTAATTGATAAGGATTTAATGATATGTACACATATTATATATATTGTACATAAAAACAGTTACATATAACAATCGATGTTAAGCTTCACTGAATCTGAAACTTTATTGACTGAGGAAACTTTAAAAATTTCTTTTAACTGTACATTTGCTTTTAAAGCCTAAAAAAACTTTAAAAAATGTAAATGATTTAATTGGAAACACTCAAAATACGGATATTTCAAGTCGTGTATAAAAGGTGTTTTGATTCCAATAGCGACGGTGTGACTATGAATATTGAGTAAATCCCAATTAACAGTTTATCTCCTATTTTATGGCCTTTAGCGTTCCTGTCAGAAATTTTTATAGACTTTTTCACGATAATCGAGTTTCTAATACTTGGCAAATATAGAGGCTAGTTCTATGTGCAGAAACAATTCACGTGTCCTTTAACATTAATTAGATTTTTCTAATCGCAATCTGAGTAAAATAAATTATTTTTCCTAATAGAAAAATAGGGATATTAAATATTGTAATTACGAGGTATAGATTTTCAATTGTAAAGTATACTTAAAGAAACGTTTATATAATAGTATCCAGCATGGAGGAAAAGGGTTTTCCCAAAAAATAATAAATTCGAATAAGATTAAAACGTTACATTAGCTACAGCTGATAATTTACATTTTAGATATACACCATTTAATTTAGCAATATATTGTCTTCTTTCGTATGTATTACTATTCTTTGTTAGGTATTTGTTAGTTATAATTTACAGAACTAAGGGAGAAGAAGCACGCAAGTGGACAGGATATAGAGTATTTATGCATCTAAATATATTGAAAATTATAGTTACTTTAGTTCTTATAATATTTTTTAAGTAGTGTACTAATATTAAATTGAAAGTTTTATGAATGAGAAGGATTCAAAAAGTCGTATCTAAAGAATATAAAAAATTTATTGAGCAGCCACTAAAAAACTTAATGTTATTGGCCTTCTTCTTCTTCTTCTTTCTTTAACGGATTGAATAGGAAATAAATTAGTGACGATGACGTGTGTAGTTTTGTCCCTATCTAAGATGCGACAATATATTGAAAGTATATTGTAGTGAACAGGCAAATTTAAAGCCTGACGATAAAAACCTTATCATGAGCATATTCAAAATTCTCATTTAATTTAGTTATCAATAGCCTTCCATGGTAAATCTCCAAATAAAAGTAAAATTATAATAAACTTTTTGTCTGAAACCTCACTTTATTCAGATTTACCAATAACACGCAGTCTCCTTTGGTAAACTAGAGCATGCAAAATTTATAATACTTTTACAATATGCATGTAGTAAAATAGGTCGTATTTTCATGGACTCCGCGACCTCTTGGAGGCCCTGATTGTGAGAGAGATACTGCCTCAGTAAGCCAACACAATCTATAAAAAACTGGCATCATCCCATAACCCTCTTATTTTAACCGTCATTATTGAAAGAAACATTAATAATATCTGCCTTTTTAAATTATTTTTAAGACGTTTCTTGCCATAATTCATAACTACTACCAGAGGTTAACTTAGCTGGGATGAAATACAGGACTCTTGTTGCTACTATAACTACAACAACATATTATGTCGTTTCAACATATCGTTTTTTAAAACAGGGATGATACAAAAAAGAGATAAATCACTCTATTAGCCATTACGGGGGTTATATTCCAACTGCTTCCTAGCGGAAAGTCATTATATTCGAGTTTGTGATTAAAGATAAACCGTTTCAATACATGCGGTTAACGATCCAATAATTATTGTAAATGAATGAAAGTAAGTAAGCCGAAAAAAATATAGATTGGTAGAGAAATTAGTAGAAAAAAAACTTGTAGAGAAGTTGCCCCTAAAAATAAATTGATCGTACTACACGTTAGTTTTGGTTACGATTAAATGGAAAGATATTAAAAAGAGTTAAAAATATAAAATTAAAATCTGTTTTCAATCGTATTTTTCTTATCTTCATGCAATTATGATTAAATTTTAGACACTTAAATACGGAGCATTATAAATTTTGTGCTGTTTTTCATCTGAAATAATATTTTATATGAATAGGTAAGTCAGATTTAAGCAAATTAATGAATTAATGATGAAGGAAGATGAAGAAAAAATTAGCCTAAGAAATATATAATTTATATTTTTAACGCTTTTTATACACTACCATTTTGACCTAGTGCGGCTGATAAACGATTTGATTCTTAAGAAAATTTCAATTTAAAAAGAAACCGGGCTTTGTGCTTATGCGATACAAATTAGATTTGGGCTCCTATACTTATAAAGTTACCGGTTCAAACGTGAGTTTCATTGAGCGAAGCAGCATTTCTTCAGTTGAGATTCTGTCTGAAACAGTTGAAAAATGCGGTCATTATAAAGATCATGAAAGTTCAAATGCCTTGTCATTATCTATCGCAACGACATATGTTATATATGTATTATAAATTTAAATACTAAAAAAAAGTTGATTGTCACCTAAAAATGTCCGTGGAGGAAAAAGTTAGTGAAACCGCATCAGGACTATTATTTTTGGGTGTCGTTGACTGTACATTATTACCAAATAGTGACAGCTGCTGAAGCCCAGCTCATTTTAAATGAAGACACACACAGACTCTCCCCCCATAGACACAAGTGAAGGGTATTAGGACCATCCGCATTTCCGCCCTAAAATTTTCCTATCACACTTTTCAAACAAACTCAGTTTTCACTTACTAGTACATTATCCATAACCGATTAGTAATAAAGACTTTAAACCTCAACATGATAAAAGTGATACTAAACATACTTTACAATGAAACTGTCACAGAGCATTGCTTAATAATGAGTCTAAAATTTTACTGAACAACTCGGGGTGTAAAACTTGGAGGCTTGCTCCCCCCCACCACTCGAGTGTGGGTATGCGTGTGTGTGAGGCGACTGCCTGTCTCTTCAGCTTCCATATATATTTCCTAATACTATACACTTATTTTCATCCCTTACCTTCTAACCATAACAAAAGCCTTGAATGCAAGTAATGTTACGTGAAGCTAAGCTAGTAGGTAAGAAATTAAATTTTGAAATATTATTAATCACTTGGATTCGATAATAGCGACATCAGTGTTTATAAACTTCTAACTTATTCCACTTTGGTTTTCCACATATGTTTAACAGCTGGTGAGACATTTTTTGTCAGTTATCAATGTATCATGAATTCTTATCGGATTTGTAAAAATATCCTAGCTCTGTAGAGCTAACTACATCAAAGGCAATGATTAAGATGATTATTTACGGTGACTGATTGATTCCCTCTCGCAAATGGCTGGTTGCAATCATGTCTGTCAGTCGTGCCTCATGAACGCGAGTCGCTGCGATAGAGGTCGATTGACATACAGTAATTAGGAAGTCAAAAGGTCTGGAACACTTTGATGCAGCTCTTTCGTTTTGTGATGTAAACCAATAAGCTATGACTGGTGTGGTTGGTTTTATAAAACTATTTCCATGTAATGGGTTCATATCGTATAGTTATTTCTTATTTTTCTTTTAAGATCCTTGATTCGTTTAATAAACGCAGTGCGTTGTAAAAGTAGTGCACTGTGTCATATGAATGTTAAAATTATCGATTCTTAACTAATGTTAGAATTTTTTTTAAACTACTTGCAGCTGGTATACTTAGAAATGGTTGGTCTTACAGGTGTGGGACGTATTTAATTCTATTTTTTGAGTTCATTTTACATAACATACAATAAATTTACCAACCATCTTTACACCATAAAAACTTAAGTTTCGCTTTATTTCCTCCCTTTCCTGAAAAATCAGGCAAAATCTTTGGATAGCCGTCTCGCTAACAAAGGTTTTCCGCACATATGCTTATATGAACTGTCTTCATTACTTTGATGAGAGGAAACCATCTGAGAAATTTGTCGGGTTACTCGTGGGAAAACTTTATATATCAGTGTATTACCAGTTACTATCAAGGATTCAGTTGTAAAATAAAGTATACTATGTTTCATTGAAGGAAATATAACTTTTCATTTTATATACGTTCTTTAATTTGTTTGCAAAATCACATTTCTGCTAATTATTTACAGTTAATTGCAACAAGACCCTTTAAAGGATCTTTAGGGCTATATGTATTGTATTATATCTTACCAATAAACTACAGGGTTATGTTCGTTATTCGTGTCAATGTAAAAAATATTGTAGAACTCGAAATTCGAAATAATTTGCTACTTTATTAATATATTCTCAATTTACTTCATGTATATTAAATAAAATTATAAAAAAAACGTTCAATTTGGTTAATCTACCCTATAATAGGTTTACCACTGAGGCAGTAAACCCTAATACAAACCATGTACTGGTAACTTTTATAGTCATCGTAGTGTGCTAGATAGTCATCTTATTTGATTCTACAATATTCTACGATATTCTTTTAGATAAGAACATTATATTAAATGAAATAAGACATTAACTCAAAAATGGAGTCAACTTTGTTCAGTACATGAGGGACACAAGTGTACGTCTAATTTATATTGGTAATAGAAAATAAACTATCAATATTTTATTTCAAGCAACTTCATTCTAATGAATTCACCTTGATAAATAATTAACATTTCCATCTGTCTTGGTCTAGTTTAACACGGCATTATTGTAGGAGTGACAACTATTATTTTTATTTCTACGGGGTGTATTTTATGGCAATGCATGAGTGTATGATAATAAGATGAATTAAAAAACAGGTGCTTTAAAATGGTTTCTTTTCAATAATCAAAGGTACCATGTTCGATCTAAAATATTTTAAACCTAAAACTGTATTAAAAGATGCTTACTTTTATTGCTCATTTTATATAAATGTTTTCGTAATTTTTTTTATAAAAATACCTTATTATTTAATAATATGCAAAATGACATAATAAATAGAATTTTAATATAAACATTATTTAATTATACTATAATTTACAGTCGGTAAAGAATAATGAGTTGATTTTTAAAATGATGAATATACAAAAAAATAGTTTTATTCCGACACTTAATTCTATTTTATAGTCAGATATACATGTTTGGACTATAATAACAATACTTCTTGTGTCCTTTTGTGCCCATATATTTGTAATAAACTCAGTAAAATCAAAAGATAGTTTAACGCGCTAGATATTAATACATGAAAACTACCTATCGTATTAAATTCAACATTTTTGTCTGAAGTTAGACTTTAGATCTAGCATTGCACCTTGATGAAGGTTACTCGAAACATGGTACGGTATACTCCTCTTTGTAGTATTATACACTACAGGATGAACTAAAAGTCAGTTAAAACGTTCAGTGGTTGGTTAGAGACCATCTTATAATTCTGTTAATGTTTTTGTAGAGGGAAGATGCAGTTAATCAGAACTTGGCTTGCAAAAAACTATCTGAACTTGCAGTAGGATTAGAGTCCATCTTGCAGTTGAATAGCATAGGTAGGTCTTAGAGAGACAAATGTTTAAGCTTTACACTGTCATATTCACCATTTTTGCAGGAAATTAGTAAACTGCTCTTTTGCATCTTTCCAATTAAAATAATTCTCAGCACGCGCTATTTGAATCTCGATCCAATGAACATTGAAAGAATGAATTATAAAAATTGGCAATACGTTATTACTGTGTGGTAAGAAAATACAATCACGATTTACGTGTTCATCATCAAAAAGTACATTTTTAGGAATTCTGAACGAGGGTCTTCTTTTATTCGACACTGACTCTAATAATCATTTTTAAACGCTGCTAGCACAATTTTAAATGTTGTAAAAATGTTTTATAAATGTTATGCAAAACAGACACATACACGTTGTTACTATTTTAAATTTATCCTAAATTTCACATTTACATCGATTATTATATGTAACAGCTTATGTAATTTATTACAGCTGTACTTCAAGTATGAATTGGCATAGTTTATAAACGCCTGTTTATCTCACAAATAGTTACAATACATTTCTGCACCATTCGTTGGTATCTGCTATCGCAAAATAGGAGTAGTCACGACTCACATACTCTGTAAAAAAACATGTTATACAGAATAGTTAGTACTTTATGTAGTTGGGTCCTATACACATTAAAAGCGCATGATCAGTGTTTTTTCTAAGACCAAGGACTGTATCATTAAATATCACTCTTAGATTAGGATAGGAACTATGTTTAAAATAAAGTTTTTTTATGTAATAAATTGTACATCAATACTATTACATAACAAAGTATATTATGCCTCACATTATCCATTAAATTAAAAGCATACTTTTCTTTTCAGAAATATTTCTTAAAAACAGACATTTTCAAAAGAATCTAGAGAACTGAAGTCGTAAGAGTCAGTTACATAATATGCGCTAGATTTACATAGTTTGATAAAGTGCTACTACCAAGAATACTGGCGTATCTTCAATTAATATTTTACACTATCTGTGCCACTATAGAAATTGGAAGATGTTGTAATTGCTTGTAGTGTAGAGGGAACTGTCACTGCATTCGTTCTAATCCCTTATCAGATAGAAGTATTTTAGTACCTATACGAAGCTGTTTTATTGAAGTCTTTAGTAACAATGAAGTTGCTTTGATACGATGCAATTAAATTGGAATAAAGTAATGTAACAAAAGCTTTGTAAACAAATAGATATTGTACAATATGCATTAAGTATCATCATTCCTATGCAATTTGAATACACACCCCATAATATAATTGGGATTAATAGCGGAGTAAGACGAAACTAAGCGTTGTATTTACTCCTAGAATTGTTGTAATATGCACAATCGTGTACAGAAATTCTTTTGAAAAATATATGAAACAAGAAATGTAGTAAAACTAATTTGTAATGAATTAATGTAAGTAATGAATCCAATTTGCAAATTACCTGATGAAACATTTGGTACCATGATTAGAGTAAATACAGTTTTAGGAGTTTATGATTATTTTTTTAATGAAAGCGATTAAATAAATGTATTTTTTTATTCATCAATTTTCATTTATGCTCTAACTTTCAAAAAGTTTATATTTGTTTATTATTTAGTCATTAATTTTACCCAAGTGAAAATTTAATATATTTCAATGAAAATTAGCATTGTTAAACTGATCACTTAAATTACCAAAATATATGAGCGGCATATTTTATGTAGAGTAGTATTGTTTATGTTACTTTGAGGGAAATTTGTAAGCGAGAGTTTCAAAGCCCGGTTTATCAGCTGGCACTTCAGCAAAACTGGTGCATTAACTTCCAAACGACCACTCCTCTGGGGCTTAACTTTTCATTGTAGAGGGAAAACGAAATTTCTTAGTGTTTATACAGCATCATGTACATTATAGATATTATTATATAAGAAGCATATCTAACCTACTTAAATTTACTATTTTTCAATTATTTTTTCCTGTTGCTATAATCTCAGAAAAAAATTGTGGCCAATCAGAAAGAACTGAAATTTTATTAACATGTATTTAGTACAATAGGAGTAGCTTTAAACGAAGTGTATGTTATGCATGTCATAATATGCGTAAAACAAATAATTACTAATATGAATTTAACAAAACGAAAGATTACAGGTAGCAAAAGACCCCTGGATTATTTATCTTCCTAGAATGTATTAGATTTACATTACAAAGGTTCAGCCTGTGAGGATTGAAGGAGGAATTAGTTTGCTTCGATTTGGTACTAATAAACGAACGTTTCGTATTTTATTCTTATCTCAATTTGGTTTTACACCTTAAAGATAAACGGTACAATGACAAAAGATTTTCGTTTAATCTAATACTAATTTTAAAGCAAAATAGATTTAACACATTATTACTTACTCGTAATTATGTAAATACTGTATTGGTGAAGGTTTGGTTTGTTTATATATAACTTTGTTTATATTGAGTAATATAACAATACTGATATAGTACCTCTGAAAGTAATATTTCCAAAGATTATTAAAGATCGAATAATATTTAATCTACTCGTATCAGGATATCGGCCATCTGACATAGGAACGAGAAAATGATAATATTGGTCCAATATAACGTGGGAATAAGTTCGAAGGTTAATTTCATTCAATTTTTTGTAAAATATACTACACATACATATATAGTTAATATAGGTAAAAAAATAAATAATGTTACAAAAAAAATAAAAATAAAAATAAATAAAAAAATAAACACTGTAAGAATTGTGTTTTATAAATTTATTTCTGTACACTTCAATGTCAGAGTACTTTGTTGTTGGTATAAAGCATTGTATATTTCAATTCTACAAAAAGCTATTAAATTATTTCCTTATACATTGTTTGTACAATCATGGTATCCATACAATACTTCTTACTGAATAAAAGAATAATCTTTTTAGTTATTAGTAAAGTTGAAGATAACAAATTTGTTTAGCTTATGATGATACGATGAGTTAAACTCGAAAGTGTAATGCATAATCATAAGTAATGATGATGGTCTTTCATTTGGAATTATCTTAGTGGGGAAATTGTTGGTTGCCTTAAGATTTAATTTATCCCTTATGCATGTATAAAATATTTGTGATCTATTCCCTATCTCTATTAATTATTTAGTCTTAGAAAGTAGAAATAATCTGGGAATAAAAGAAGAAAGAAAATAGGATAGAATAAATAATTGCAGATGGATGCTCAGTAAACTTTATCGCAGTGATGGCCCTTGTGTAAAGATAACAAAACAGCTGACTTTCTTGTTCAGTCTCAGTTAACTTCTCAGACAGTGAAACTTCTGTCCTTAAGATATGCTTTATAATAGTGTCTTTACTACCCTATATTTTTGGTAGGCCTGTATTGGTAGGCCTGGTCCTACACTAATTGCTGTGTGGTATTTTCGCTGCTTATTTAAGTTTATATATTTAAATAATACGCTCCGAGTGCGGAGTTTAAACGAGTTCAGCGTTTACTTGAACTGTGCCCGCGGCCGTCCGGCGCCACTAAATACTCTGGACTACCGTAAGTAGTAATGCTTGTCAGGATTGGCGTTATCAGTGAAGTGTCTATTCTTGGAAATATCGGCATGAATGGGTACCTGCAGACACGCAACGCTCAGTCGGCGCATGCGCACTAGAGTCTTCCAGCAGGCTGCCGCCGCACGAAATTCCCCTGCCGTACCTGCAGCTACAGTGCAATAGCCTAGCCACCTGCCCGACTACGGCGCGGTTTCACTTGCGCCTGCATTTTATGGACGGCAATCTTACTACATATCTACAGTGCTGATTGGCAATGTTCTTTTTCAGGAGTACTTGGAAATCAGGTATTCCTTCCTGACTGTAATAATAACGTTTTTAATAGGCACATTTATTTTTTTGTTTTCTTCTGATTTCGTTTTACCATAAACTGACAATGGTGTTAACTTGTGCAAAGTTAGCTTGTGAAAATTTGGAAAGTGTATTAAATACTACAAACAATTTTGATGACATCTCTGCAAACATTGTCTCCGAACTCTGCCTAAATTGGAAAAAAATGCAAGCTAATTGTCCGGACCCTAGACTGCAGGAATTGAAAAAGGGTGTCTCCCAACTTATTAAAAAACTTGACGAAACTTCGAGCATTATCTCACATCTCGAGTCTTTGGTTGAAACCGGCAAATCAGACATTTTATCTCTCGAAAATAAACTGTTGGAGGTGAAAGGTAATAGTCGAGCTGCAATCAACGACTCTTTACACGCCCAAGATGTCATCACTGAAGAAAGAGACTCTATTTTAAAAGATAATATGTTATTGAAAAATAGTTTAAATTCATGTAAAGGTACTTTAAATAAAATTATAGAGGAAAATCATTCTCTCCAATCTCTAATTATGGAGAAAAATGCCACGGCTGATGCTTTTATTCAGAAATTAAATATTTGTGAACAAGAGAATTTAGAGTTAAATGAGAAGGTAGTTAAGTCAAGAGCGCAGCTTAATAATGCTAATGACTCTGTATGGAAAGCTGGGCGTTGGCTGGATGACAAGATTCTGGATTCTTATTTTGATGCGTTTAATGAACAGCAATAAGGCAAAAGCCTTGTTTTTAGGTCCCTCTGTAACGCAAATTATTAACCATGGTAGCCCTGATGTTGTAAAGCAACAACTGAAAGATCTTTCTTTTTACTCATTTGACTTTGCTTGTCTTTGTATAAATAATAATGGAGCGGAACTCAAGTCTGACAATGGCACTCATTGGAGTTTTACTTTTTATTGATATTAATGCTAAGTCTGGTCACTGTCTTGACTCTCTTTTCAAACACTAATTTGGGCATTGCCAAAAAAGATTTTTGTACATAAATTGAATTTTGAAGAAAACATGTTTTTTGTAACTAAATGTAGTCAACAGAGCAAAGATTTTGAATGTGGTATACATGTCCTTGTGAATACCAAGCTTGTCTATGACGGATATTGTAGTGCTGTTAGGATAAGTAACACTTCTTTCAATGATTGGTGTATTTCTTCTCACATATTTGTGCCTCACCCAAGTGGTGTAAATGTAAATAGTAATAAGGGGACCTCCTCTGACAGGCCTGGAACGAAATGAGGCTGTAAACTGTAGCTCAGTTGAAAGCATTAGTAATAGTAAATGTGACTCTGTAATGGGCAAAACAAAGGTTAAGGATAATTTTTGGACAAGGGTGAGTCCCAATCATAGCAAACAACTAAAGTCCAATAGAATACAAGCTCAAATAAAATCTAGTTTTGTCCACAAAAATCCGTATGATGTATTGTTAGGTTCTGGTGACCAGGAGGAAGTAAACTCTGGCGTAGTTGGTGTAATAAGAAATGTATCTGGTAAATGGAATGTTAAACGGAAGAGAAATATCAAAAATAATAAGTATAGAAAGTCATCCAAAGGTAATGTTACCTCAGTTACACAAGATGCTAAACATAAGCCTAGTTGTATTAATATGAAATGTTGCAGTAATGTTACTGAGGTAGTTGCAAGTAGTAGTAGGGCTGACTTGGGGGTCTGTTGTACTTCTGGAGAGGCCGGCTCTGATTCATACTCAATTGGGTGTCTATCATCCGCGGGGGTGTTGGTGATTGGGGACTCTTTGTTGAGGTACGCGGGTGCCCCTTGTGCTGAGAATGGGGCAACCGTTGATGTCTGTCCCGGGGCAAAAATAGTACATATTAGGCAAAAGCTTTCGGGGTATGTGGCTTCCCAGCCGAAGCTTATCTTCATTCATGCTGGGACAAATAATCTGGTAAATGGGTACAATGGGGGTGCTGGAGATAATGGTGGATGGGGAAAGAAGGCTGCTCTCCACAGCATGGCTGATCTGCTGAGTGTTGCTAAGGGTCAGTTCCCTGAATCTAGGATCATCTTGAGTGGAGTCCTGAAGCGAGGAGACATCAGCAACTCATCCATTTATCTTTTTAACGAGCAATTAGATCTCATGTGCAATAACTTCGGTGTGGTTTTTGTTGACGCCAATGACTCAATAAAAAGATATCACTTGGCTCGTGATGGTCGTCATCTTAACAAAACGGGGAACCATCTTCTCGGCAACTTTATTTTCTCTCATATTCAGGAGGGAGTGGATGTAGTGCCTCCGGTGGTTAGCTCTGTACCTCTTCCTCTAGCGCCTACTTCTTCGGAGACCGCAACCTTGGACGGTCATCCCTCTTTGAATGTTTTGCCTTTAGTGGCCAGCTCTGTACAACCACCTTTATCTCCCACCTTGTCGGGAAACGCCGTCATAGGCCGCCATCTCTCTGCAGATTAGCCCATGTGAACATTCGTTCAATTAACACGGGGTTCGGTGAGCTCTGCTCTGTGGTTGAGGATTTTAACTTTGATTTCCTGGGTATCTCAGAAACCTGGCTTACTCCTGATATGTCTTCGGATTGTTACAGTTTGAAGGGCTATTCATTTTGGCGTTTTGATAGGACGTGCGGCCCTGGCTTGCCTTCAAATGGCGGCGGTGTCGCCGTCTACTTCAGGGAAAGATTCGATATGAAGCGGATCTATCTTGATCATATTGATGGCCGGCTGGAATACATATGCGTGTTGGGAAAAGTTCAGGGATTACGCTTGTGTGTCTGTGTTGTGTACAAGCCTCCGAATATCCCTTACTCATGCTTTGCTTCTCTGTTCCACGCCCTCTTCATTGACATGCTCTCTCAAGTTGATGAGGTGATTTTGATGGGCGACTTTAATGTTGATCTTCTTGGGAACAATAAGCCGGAGTTCAAATATTTCAGGAATCTTTTGGCATCGATGAACCTTCCTCAGATCGTCAATGAGCCAACCCGCGAAACAGACAATACCGCAGCCTTGATTGATCATATCATCGTTAGGAATTCCCTGAGCAACATGACTGTTGGTGTGGTTGACACGTCTAAGATCTTGGATGGTCGAGGCAAGCGTATCACTGACCACAAGTTGGTTTTCTGTGACTTTCCCTTGCAAGACTAAGGAAAGGATGAAGGAAAAGTTCATTTCCTACAGAGAACTGTCAAAAGTGGATCTGCAAATGTTTTCCTCAGAGCTTTCCTCCATTGAATGGCATGGGATTGAACTTCAGAGTGATGTTGACGATGCTGTGGATATGTTAACCGCGGGAATTATGCAGGTATTTGATGCATGTGCTCCATTGGTAAAAAAGCGTGTGACCAAAAGGAAGGCGCCTTGGCAAAATTCTGAAATAATGCTTTTGACATGCACAAAAAACCAATTAAAAAAAGATTTACTTTGTCGTAATGAATGCATGTGCGAAAGCGGCATACTCTAGCGCACGCAATAAACTTAATTACGCCGTTAGAAAGGCGAAAAAAGATTATTTTGCGGCAAAGTTAAAGTGCAGTGACTCAAAATCTTTCTGGGCAACCTTGCGCGCAGGAGATCTAAAGGTGGGCACTGCTGGCGGTTCTATATCGGTTAATATTTCCCCGGATGAAATTAACCGCTACTTTGCTGGCTTGGGTGGCGATAACAGTGTGAACCCGGAAAGGCTCGGTTTTTTATAAGCACGCTACTTGCGAAAAGGTTCAAGATAAATTTCAGTTTCGGCAGGTGAGTGAGAGTGAGGTAAAAAACATTATCAACAGTATCTCCACAGCGGCTTTTGGCATTGACGGAATTTCAATCATCATGGTCAGAGCAGTTAGTCCTTTCTGTATCGGGGCTATCACCCATATCATTAATCTCTCTCTCTCCTCTGGCCGATTCCCCTCTGGATGGAAAAAAAGCCTGGTCATCCCTCTTCCCAAAAATAGTAATCCTACTAGTGTGTCCGAGCTTAGGCCCATTTCCATTTTGCCAGTTCTGTCTAAGGTATTGGAAAGAATTGTGACAAATCAGTTTGGTTTCCTTCCTGGAGTGCAGCGGTGTTTTGCCCGATAGTCAGTCTGGTTTCAGGAAGGATTTCAGTACGACATCTGCTCTACTAAGTTTGACAAGCCAACTGTTTTCCGCCAGGGATAAGAATTTATGTAGTAGTTTAGCTGCTCTTGATTTCTCACATGCATTCGATTCAGTGAATTTTGATATGTTTTTGGCTAAGCTGCATTACTACGGTTTTGATCAGGTTTCAACTCAATGTGGTTTCGCTCTTATCTGATCGACAGAACCCAGGTAACCAGGGTGAATAATCGTCTTTCAGGGATTGCTCTCAGGGAGTCAGGGGTTCCTCAGGGTAGCTGCTTAGGTCCTATTATGTTTCTATTGTATACTGCGGATCTTAATCTTGAGTTATCATTCTGTTCCCTTTACTCCTACGCTGATGACACTCAGCTTGTGTTGTCATATCCTCCATTACAGTCTTCCTTGGCAATGCAGCAGATTAATGCTGATTTGTCGAGGGTCAGGCTCTGGGCTGACGATCACGGGCTTCAGTTGAATCCAAGAAAGTGTTCACTTGTTAATTTTTACCCCTCTTCAAATGCAGTCTTTCTTGGTAATGGACCCTTGGGAGTTTCCTTGGGAGGAGTTCCTTTGCAGGTTTCAGACACAGTAAAAATCCTTGGCGTTACTTTTGACAAGCAGTTAACCTTCTTGAACCATGTTCAAAATATCAATCGTGGTGTAATGAATAGGTTAAGAGTGTTGTTTAGGTTTAAGGGGTTGCTCCAGGAGGAAGTGAAACTGAAGATTGTCAAAGCTGTGGTTTTCCCAGTTATTGTTTATGCTCTTCCTGTATTTGGGTGAGGATTGACCCTTGAGGGTGCGGTCCTGATTGATAGGTTACAGAACTCTGCTGTAAGATTTGTGTACGGCCTGAGAAAATTTGATCACGTTAGCCAGTATCGCCGTACAGCAAGGATCCTCCCGATAAAGTACATTTTCAAACTCCAGGTGGCTTGCCTTGTTCACAAGGTGTTGCTGACGGGAAAACCCTCTTACCTCAGGGGGATGCTACAGACCCGGGCTGAGATTAGGGACTGTCACACTCGGCAGGACGCCATGCTGGAGGTGCCCAGGGTCAGGCTGGAGATGGGGAGGAATGGATTTCAATACTTTGGCCCCCAGATATACAACAGTGTCCCTCACAGTCTAAAGGCTTATGGATATTCCTAGTTTAAGGATAATCTGAGACTGGCTTTGGAGGAGGAGTGTTTCACCTCTAAATAGCTGTGTAATGTATTAGATTAGTTTAAGTTAGGTTAGATTAGTTTAATTTTATATTTCTCGGATGATGATATAGATTTGTATGTGCCTTGATTTAAAATGTATGACTTCAGTTATTTTGAAAAACAACAATGTAATGTTGAAAATCGCTGCAAATAAATACGTTATTATTTATTATTATATTTGAGAACGATTAAAGCAGATTTCTCAAGCTTAGCAATAAACATAGAATAGCTTGTTCTATTGCATGTATTTTAATTTCTTATGAAATTAACATTCTTTGTTTGAATTTTGTTGAATATATAATACTGCCTTAAAAAAATTAAATCTACCTTATTCTCTAAGTTTTTAAATCCCAAAATATAGCTATCTTAAAAACTTCAAAGCATGACTTCCAATCGTGATATTTTAATTGTTTATCAACAGCATTAAATACAGACTGGAAAGAATAAACTCAAAGGATATCACTGAAATGGAGCTAAGAGCATAAATGGTACACTATAAACGTAAAAGTGGAAGACTGTGAAAGTTTTGATTGAATATAGCTTACTCAATGAGGTAATTATTAAAAAGTCAGTAACAATAAAGTAAACGTAATAAACACATGAGACCCTGCACATTACTCACATAGACTATGAAATTTGAGTCGGTAATAACAGTTTCTATATTATTTACCTTACGATAATATTTTAAATTAAGTACTAAATGTGTCAATGTTTGATCATGGGGTGTTGTGGGAGATCATTGTTTTCAAACATAAAAATACATTAGTGTTGTTAAACAACAACTTCAAATTATATTTAAAGACACTAAAATGTAACAAATTTTACATTTTATTTATTTTTATTTATTTCCTATCATTTTTGTAACAATTTTAAATGCCTATGATCTATAGGTAAGGTATGGAAAAATGTACAGAATCATTGCTTTTAAGTTACATGATCTCTATATACAAAATATAAAGTCGTCACTCAGTCATTGTATTAGTTTTCAAACATTCAAACATCCCAGAAAGTTTAAAATTATCAAATGTGTGCCTCATGGATGAAAGTAAAACCTCTAGCATTTCCATAACGATCAGACACCCACAGAGAGTGGCTACTAGAGGATGGCTACCCCTTATGCTACATTTTTTGTTTATAAAAGTTTCTTATATATACACAATTAGACAATAGCGTCCCATCGTCTACAATAAAACATACCACAAAATTGTTTGCCTCCGACTCAAACTTTTTATAGATTTATGACATCATAAATTAATTTGATAAGATTACTACGACAAGCTTAGTATCCCCCCACTGTATTTTAATGTTATTTCAAGTCTTAAAAAAGTGTTTTTTTTACCTTTCGGCTGCAGGAACTTAAATCATTGTTCTTTAAACTTTAAACCTAATGGTTCTAAAGTGTATCAGGAAACTAGAATATCTTCTAGTGATCACCACTTATTTTAAATATTGTTAAATAGCAATTTAAAAATCTTATGTCCATGACGTATATCCCTTTTTCAGAGAAAAGTAAAAAATCGTTGGGTAACTGATAGTAAATTATAAAATACCATTTCCCTTACAGAGGGTGAAATTTACGTGTATATGATATGTTTGTGTTTTTATGAATAACATGTAAACTAGATTAGCAGTAAAATATATAATAGGCTTTCTATGTATTGAGGACAAATTGTGGGCAAGTGCAATGTGCAAGCACATAAGTCGCAAACAATTTGGCGTTCTGTACAGCTACGAACTTTGAAGAATCAACCAAAGAAGACTGAGGAGGTCGAATCTACGATTGACTATCCTCTCCTCACCACCATATCCCTTGTTCAGTAGTGTGTTACTGAGGCATGGAGCTGTAACAGTAACAACATTGTAATTGGATTATTGGAATATTACTGTAGTGTCAGTGCAATACCGTCTGAGACCCGATTTGATTGCACGTGTGTGTAATACTCACTCTTGATGCGTTAATGAAATTGGATCTCATAGTTATAATTAACTGAGATTTAGGAAACGATCTAATACGGTGCTCTCTAACCATGAAACGTGATATTATAGCCTCTATACACTAATTTCACTTTGGCATAACGTGTAACTTAATTTACAGTTACGCTAATAGCAAAAACTAGGGAAAAATTAAAATTGCGACAGTTAAATTTATGTACAAGTAGCATTAGTAGTATTTTGGAAATGGTGTTTAATTTTATGTAGTTACCTATAAAATTTATGTGTGACGTATAAAAATCATAATTTTAATTTTCATCAGTTTGAATCCAATGACGAAGTATTTAACAATTTATTGAGGGCGAACTGAACAGAGGTTGAAAAGCAACTGCAATTGCCAGTTGTGTGACAAGCTGCGCTTCTGTCGCTATGGATAAAGTTCCTTAATTTTTATAATAATTTCATTCCCACTGCAACTTCATGATTTATTCCTGAGTTTTACTATATTCTTACAATTGAGTAACTACTTGTTACTAGTTTGTGTAACTATTAGAAGCAGTATAGACTTGGATACTTCAGTCAAACATGTATTGTATAAATACAACTGTGCTTTTCTTGAAATCGATAGATAAATTTCACATAACAAAATATTTATCGTCAGCTTTCTAGCATTGGGGGAGTTCAAAATTAGAGAGTATTCCAAAGGTTGATAATAAGCACCTATAATTTTTTTCTTAATCTTAATTTTCCTAGTTTGAGACCCAACCGTGAGGCACTTAAATAAATATTAAATCAGCGTTAGTTAATAATATAGTGACCCTAAAATTAGTGTATTTTTCTATTTTTTTAACAGTGACGTGATTATAATTTACCTGTCGAAACGTTCGGTTCAAATTAGTTAACCTAGCAAAAGTATTATTTGCGAATAAATTATTATTTGATATTTGTAATTGCTCACACTTGCATTACGTTGACTATCGATTTGTTGTAGCAAAATCCTTCAACCAAGTTCAAGAAAAAGTTTAAGCAAAGCAAGTTAGCTCTCGGACTCGTGGACTAATAAAGTGATGAATTAAAATAGCACTAGCCATTGCCACGAACTTTGCTATTTTATATTGATACAATATTGATTCTGTTGGGTTAATACTAGTTCTTTCCTATTGCCGAACCTCTTCTCTTTCATATATTTTGTTCCTCTGAATAGATCTAAGCCATCTCTAAACCCGCAAAAATCACCTGAACGTAAAGTACAAGCAGTTACATAAGAAAACAACTGTAAGTCAAAGTTTCCTTGATCGGTGCACGTTGTTGGGTTGCCACCTTCTCATCTTTGTTCTACTTCATGTTTCAAACCGGCAAATTTTTTTATTCTAAAATGATCAGTTAAAAATATTCTTTCAAATTATTTGAAGTGTCCAATAGCCTAACGTATTCTTTTACAGTCGAAGTTAATATGTGCAATTCATGTGGTTGTATCACACGTTTAGTACAGAGGCTTAGAACCACTTCAATAAATGTACTAATTACTTAATAAAATTTTGTTTGTTAACACGGTGTTAAATATGCCTTAAAATGTATATTAAAATGCAGACTATGTTTAAAAAAAAAAGAATAATTCGACCAATCAGGACTACTTTGTCCTTGAAAAATATTACTCACTCCAATAAAATTTTCTAAACATATGCTGAATTGTAGCAGAAATTGTTAATAAATAATAGTGTGGAAAATGTACTGTCATTTACTACCCTGTAATATAATTTTGACTAAAGAGGTTGCATGTATTAGTATTTTAATTACACTACGTATGACAACAGAATATTCATGAACAATTTGCAAAGAAATATATCAGAGTATTTTAAAAGAATATATAAAAAATAAAGGTGTTATTTTCATTTAAGTCCATATTTATAGTGCATTATGACATTTATAATTTAAATATAGGCAAATTTAGATTAAAGTGTCTTCATCGAAATAACAGATCCAACATTTGAACAATTAGTAATTTTTATATTTATAATTGCTGTTATGAATTATTTTTATATTTTTCAATTAAAATTTTAGAGTATTTCAAAGTTACCATATTCAACATAATGTAATAAAAATGTAACCGAAAGGAAATTTAATATGTTTTGAAAGCGGAATCTAAGCAAACGTTGAATTAAGTATAATTCCGAAGAAAATCTTAATAACTACACCCTTAAAAACTAGAATTTAACTAACTACACCTTGAACTAACGAAATTTAATTTCTCTGTGTGTTTACGCATGATATCTAGAAAACGAACTAACATAATTGAACCTGTGCATAAAGCTACACTTGTAAACGATGATAACTTAGATCGTTTGTGTTGCATGTCAGTCTATGAGACATTAGCTGAGTATTTTTTTTGTAACCATGATGGAAATGAGAAATTGCTAGAATAAATACATTTTCTAGCACATTTGGTGCAATTGTAAGAGGTTTTTAACATGTGACATATTAACACGTAAAGCCTGACTATCGCACAATATTTAACATAATATTATGGTGACATGAATTGTGGAATTTTATTATTTAAACAATGAGATAACATTTAACACGAAACTTTATAGAACATAATGTAATATGTGATTTTGAGCACCCACAATTTAACAACACAAAAAGCATTACAAAGAATGATGTGTGAATAAACAGAAATGGCCCTCGTTAACGAGTTTATATTTGGCCTATATTTTACGAGCCATCACACACTTGACAGCAGATGGGCATTAACAGTGAGAAGTGCTATACAATATGGCAGTCACGTACACGAATGTGAAGTCTCTGTCAATTTCAGGCTGAGCATCTTCACTGTGGGCATATTATTACATATGCAGCAACTTATACCAACATCGAGGCTTTAAATATTTTAACAAATTAAAAACACTACGTACTGATAATTACTTTAATGAATTAGGCATTATAAAAATAATGCACCATTCGTTATATTTAAAGTATTAATTATACAGCATGACTAGACAATCATAAATATTGACAGAATTAAATTATATATTATCTGAAGTAATACGAAATGAAATATAATTTAATATATATATTTGATGTATATATATTTACATTATCATATATACATTATATATATATATATATATATATACATATTAAATCGGAAATGATATTCCGTGAGACTTTTAAGAGGACTTCTTCCAAATTATATTGCACAACAGTTATATTTGTTAGATAAAGTTGTTCGAGTCAGAAACATAATGCTCGTCTGACTTGTATAGTTTGATAAAGTGCTCCAAGAACACTGGTGCATCTTCAATTAAACTCTTACTCTATTTGTGCCACTATATAAATCGGAAGGTTTTGTAATTAAGGTTCTTCTCCCAGATCTTCGGACCAGGCGCTGTGTGGCGGATGTCTTGTTGCTGATTCGGCTGATAAGGGGGGAGCTGGACTGCCCGTCGCTGCTTTCGCGAGTGGATTTTCGTATACCATCGGGGGACTCGTTCGAGGGAGTTGTTTGGGAGGCGCCAATATTCAAGAAACTATGACTTCCATTGGTCCACTTTGCAAGGATGATGAGGATTGGCAACCGTCACTGCGGCGGGTTGGATCTCTATCCACGACGGGGTTTCGACCATAAGGAGAGGAGTATTCACAGCCGCACAGGCAGGACTCTACATGAAGCGTCCTACCGTATCTATTCTTCATTTGTTATTATTTTTATGCATACGTACATATAGTATTTATTGATTGTTATTGTTTTTGTTACTATATATGCATTTTTTATCGATTGTTATTATTCTTAGTATATTTTTCAAGTTGTTACATACTTTTGCTCGTATTTATATCTGCATGTATTCGGTTGCTGGTATACTTATTGTTTGCTTGTTATAGGTTTGATTTGTAAACATTGGGTTTGTCTTTTATTTTCTTGCATACGTACAGATAGTATTTATTAATTTTGTTTTTGTTACTATATATACATATTTATCGCTGTTATTATACTTAGTATACTTTTCAAGTTGTTGCATACTGCTTGTATTTATACTGCTTGCATGCTAGTATTCTGTTACTAGTATATATTTAAGTATCTGCATGTTATAGATTTGATTTGTTAAACAATTGGTTTTGCCGTTGGAATGAAATAAATAAATAAATAATTGCTTGTAGTGAAGAGGTAGCTGTCACCGCACTTGTTCTGTCAAATATCAGAGAGTATTTTAGTTCCAACATAAAACTATTTTATTGGAGTAGGTTTTAACGTTATAGTTGTATTTGAATCCCGTTTTTAATAAAATCCAAAATCCCTCAATTACTAAACTCATTCGTAAAAATAGTGTTGCAACCTCTAGAAGGACTATATTGTTATTTATAAACTTACCAGTGAAAACAAAGATAACATTTAACCCATTCCTGCCTCATTACTTAAAACAAAGAAATTATTTTAATGCGGGAATTCATACTATAGGTGCTGAAATAAAATTACACCCCCTGTAAGAATTGTTGAATTATTGTTTTTAAACTTCCCAATTTCGTATATGAGGTAAGTCTCATAGGCGTTTTAAAATTACAACAAAAACACATCATCACATCCATCTTGCTGTTCCAACCATTTGGTACCAGTCTCAAAGCACTGGAAAGCTTCTTCATTTGTCGGACCTTTTTTCAAACCAAGGCTGTCATCATCTTGATTGTTCTCTTTCATCAATGTCATCTTCAGGATCTTGTACCTGCGCTAAATATGCCGCGTTCATCTGTCAAACAGTTGATAGCCCAGGTATCTTATGGACCAGAGTCAACTTTTCAGACCAACGGTAAAAATATTTTCTTGATGCATGCAATAATGTAAACACTTATAACAACAAACGGAAATATATTGTAAATGACTGGAGGTAGTCAAAATTTTTAATAAAGTAGAACTTTCAGATTGACTTTTCTAATTAAAAATACAAGGAGTAATACTGTAACTACTATGGCACCAAACTAAACTGTTCAGACATGTATGTATATACAGAATACGAGTTTTCTCGAAGCAACAATTAAAAAATGCTATTAGGTCATCGAAAATAACTTAGACCAGAAGAAGGTTTGCACGAGCCAAAAGTAGACAAATATTGACTGTAGGTAGGCTTTTTAGATCGAGTATTTATATATGTTTTTAATAAAGGCAACAAAGCATATCTCCACTAGGGCGTATAAAAATAATTTATTGGAACTAAAAATGTTTCTTTTGTATGGCTAAACTTTATTTTTTATAAGAATCATGTGGCTAATTACGTTTATCTTTTGAATCCCAAAATTATAAAGACTGAATTAAAACATACCACAAACACGTGTGCTTCTAAAAATTATTAATATTATTATAGGCCTCTACCATATAACATCAATAAAACGCTTTCACTAAGATTACTACGACAGTCTTAGTAATCTTCCAATCAGTCCTGAAAATATTTCTAGTCTTACTGAAATTGTTAAAAGTATTCATAAAAATATCATGAAATATCGCCTAAGTAACTTGTGTGTCTCTTTGGTAGGCTACTCATAAAAAACTTTTTAAACTCCAGAATTTACAAATCCACAAAAGTTCTCTTCAACTTTAGGTCCTAAAATTTTTTTGAGTGGGTCAGGAAACTGAAACAACTGCCATTAACCATAACTTATTTTCAAAAGCGTTTATCAAGCCATTGAAAATTACATGCCTATTATGTATCTGTTGTTCCATAAGAAATTCAAGCGGGTTGGAAAACCTCGGTGAACTTGATATTAATTTGGAATAATACTAATTTTAACCCTCAGAGAAGATGATTATTGAGAGTTAAAATGTTTGCGATTATTTTCAAATAGTATGAAAGTTACATTAACATCCAAAAATTTAAACACATTTCATATCTTTTATATGTATTAACGAAGCGTTGAATTTATGAAGGCGTGAAACGTGATCCTTCAAGGGCAAGGTGGTCAGCATGCGGCGTCAATGTCATTCTTTGAAAATGGACATTTACAGGACTCGCAAAAAAGTCTGGGATTATGATGAGCTACGTAAAGTTAACTTCAATAATAAAAAGATATGGGAAGGATAAGGTAAGGAAATACTGTAACGTAATTAATCATTTACTCTAAAATCCTCCCCTTCAATTTCGTTATTTAGTGTGTATTACTGAGACAACAATACTGTTAAGGAGCTGAAACAGTGACAACGATGTAATTGGACTAAAGGAATATCACTGCAAAATACTGACTGAGACAACAATTGATTGCACTTGTGTGTAATACTCACTCTTGGATAAGTTGATGAGATTGGATCCCGTAAATATATATTAATTTCCACCGAGGAAACAAGTTACTACGGTGCCTTTAAATGATAAGCTCAGTTAGGATGAAATGTGATTGTCTTGGCTTCTATATCGTAACAATACACCGCCATAATACGTAAAGGAGATTACAGTTACACTAAGAGAGGAATTGGGCATAGTTAATATTACGGACAGTTTAGTATTTAATGCTAATTACAAGTAGTATTAGTAGTAGTGAGTAGGACATGGTGCTTACTCGTATGGTAGTTTTATCTATAAAGTACCATGGGGGTGTCGTAAAAAAACATGTTTATATTTTGGTATATTTTAAAAACATATCAGTTTTGAAGCAAATGACGTAAGTATTTTGAAATGTGATGTCTTTAAACTGTATTAAAGGAGAAATGAACAGAGGTTGAAAAGAACTGCAGGTACCAGTTATTTCACGTGTCACCCTACTGCTGCTATTGTTAGTGTTATATAGAGCTATAAGTATTTCATTTCCACTTAAATTTCACTGAGATTTTACCGTTAATTTTTTAATCTAATCATAAAATTGTTTAAAGATTTCTCTTAGATGATCTATTCAGTTGTATAACTATTGGAAGCAATACAGGGTGATTCATAAAAGGTGTTGCAATATTTCAGGACTTGATACAGGTCATCAAAACAAGGAAAAAAACTCCATTTGCACATGGGTCCGGAAAAACGTACCGTTTAACTGTCTGTCTGTCTGTTTGTGTTTTTTGGGAAAAAAAATTACTACTCAAAAACCACTTAAGATACAGAATTCAAACTTAACAGTTATGTTAAACCTAGTGTTGGTCCTTTTTCAGTGAAAGAAATAAAACAATAATATCTCATTTCATTTCAAAATGGTGGCCGTTCAAAATTTTTAAATTGTATTAGCTTTGAAACGGCTACTTTGACAACAAATTTACCAGAATACATTTTTTTAGCATATTTTATTACCAATTCAACAAAATTTGGTTTCAAAAAAAGATTAAATATACAAATAACTGAGTTTACAGCAAGTACATACAACAATGTAGTGGATTTTTACGAATAAACTTTTTAAGATTATTTATTAAAAATACTGAACAATTATTATAACCTAAAAAAAAAATATTACTTTAATTTTTGTTTCATTACTGTAATCAATGTGTTACACAAACATCACACATAAAAAAGAAAGAAAGTATTCACAATGCTCTTAAAACAAAACAAAAGCATAATATTACATGAAAACAGCTGACCAACAATCAAAACAAATTATATCTCATTTCATTTCAAAAATGGTGGCCGTTCAAAATTGTTAAATTGTATTAGCTTTGAATGTATGTATATGGATAGATAAATTTAACTTAAAAAAATTTATTTCCAGCCTAGCTAGTTTTATAAAGGTAAAAATGGGAAAGAATCCAAAGAGGTACAAATAAGCGTTGATAACGTTTTTCTCAGGGTTTAATTTTCCAAGTGTTTTTTTTTTTTTTAGTTTGAAACAATTAAAAACCAACCTTATGGGCTCATAAATAAATGTTAAATCTGCGTCATAAATTATAGAATGACCCTGACGTTTGTAACTTTAGTTTATTTACCAAGTCTTCTTTACAGTGACATGACTATAATTCACGTTTGGTTTTAAATGTGTTAATCCGGTAAAAATATTGATTTGCAAAAAAGTATTTATCAATATTTTTAACTAAACTAACTTTAGGATGATTATCGTTTTATTTTACAGCAAAAAAAAGGCTACAAATTTCAAGAAAAAAAATTATGGTTGCCTGTAAAGTCGGTTTTACGGGCGAAGATTTTAACGTGACAACGTCTTTTTCTCGGTAGAATATTTATTGATATGAATATTATTAAATTGCACAATAGGAACAAGGAATTGAATGAAAATAAGAAGTTGCACAAATTTTAACTATAGAAATAATATTTTGTTTACTAAAACATTGTACATAATTTGAAATTAATTAAAATTTGTTATTGTAAATGGTAAAGTTGAATAAAACATTTACTAAAATTGGAATTTGAAATTCTTGCTAAAACACAGTTAAATTCTAACTCCGCGCGTGGTGATTGGTCGGTTTAGTTCGTTTGTTTAGTCGCACTGTTATGACAGGTTTAGAGGTTATAGTTTGTTATTTTAAAATGTTTGACTAGCAATACGCAATACGTTTCTTCTCAATCGACTGAATTACGATTGATTGCAGAGTGATTTAAACTAATAATTTTACTTAACACTATCAACATTTGTCAATAGTATGACATAACCTATAAACTCAGTTTCTCAACTTTTGTGTCAATCTAACAATTAATCACATCAATCATAGTTTACGATAATGAAATATCAGTGTTACAATTATTTACCTTTATTGTTGTAGTTGTTGTAAATGACGAATCTAAGCACTCCACATTTTCACGAATAAACATAGTTATCTGCTTTATCCCGTGCGGCGGACCCACAGTTATTCTGCTTTATCCCGTGCGGCGGACCCACTGGACGGGCATTCGTAACGTTACCGGGCGTTACACTTTTTCATGAGTGACTCCGAGCCGCAACCTAATTTAAGACGTTGTCACGTCAAAAAAACAGGTTGATTGCTTAAGCCAATGCAAATTAGCTCCCGACTCGTGGACTAATAAGACGAATGAGTTAAAATGGCGCCAGTCACTGTGACCTTTGCTCTCTCCTTTTGGACAAAATATTGATTCTGTTGCGTTACTGTCGGTTCTTTCTATTAGTGTCCCCATTCTCCTTCATATAATTTTCTCTGATTAGGATAATCTAACCCATCTCAAAACCATTCCGATTTACCTAAAACGGTAAAGTAGAGCAAGAACCTTGTAGGTTAATTATGTAAGGAAAACAACATATAGGGAAATGTTCTCTTTGATTCGGTGGCCGTTGTGTTTGTGTTGCGTTCGTCTCATCTTAGGACCGAGGTCATGTTGCAAACCGGAAAACGTTTTTGTATTCTATTATGATGAGCAATTAAAAATAACCTTCAAAACGATTATAAGTGTCCAATTGCTTAACCTATGCTTTTCTTGTCCTAGTAAACCGAGTTAAATTTACGGGGGGTTTTTCACAAATTTTGTGCAAAACGCTTAGATCACTTTGAAGAAATTATTGCAAAACTTTGCATGTCTACACCTATATATGGCCCTATGGCACTTATTAAATCTCATATAATTGAAATCAGTTTGTAAACAATTTATTGTATTTACAAATTTCTCTTTGTCATAATAGGAACCAATTGATCAAAGCAAAAATGTCCACCAACGCTTGTCCAAACCCCATTGTGTGAAATGACACCATCGTTACACTTTATATTGGCTATTATAACAATGAAGCTTAGTACTGAATTTCGAGTCTTTCATATACTACATTCTAAAATACACTACAAAACTTAACCTGAAAATTCGGTTGTTTTTGTGTAGTAGAGACACTTTCAAGTGGCAAAATGTATTGAAGAAAATAACAATAAGAAGTGCGTTGATAAGAGATAAAATGTAATTGAAAATGTTTATAAACATATAACAAATAATAATTATGTTTATTTATATTATGCTTAATGTATTTATTTTCACACATACGTACAAACCAGTGGTAACTTGGGTAAGTAGAAAATTAGTAGTTTAGAAGTATAAATGTATAATTAATGGGGAACAGATGGATCTGAAATGCATTACAAGCATTGACAATGTGTCTACATTGCAACTTAGGTAGTATCAATTGCAGTTAAGTTACAAAGCAGCAAACACAAGTTGGGCAGATTAATTGCAGGATTATTATAGGATTGCAGCTATAATAATATGTAGTATTTTTTTTAATACGCAATACATCAGCCATAGCGTACTACTGTTGTGGAGATATTTCTATAAGTTTCGATTGTGCTCATAAGTAATACGGTTACAGGCAGAATTTGTTACCCATTGCTATCTATAATTCAGATTTAAAGTCCGACATATTAGAGAGTGCTCTCCCGGCAGGCAACTCTGTTTTATAAGTGGAAATGTGTGAGATCGCCATTTCGTTTTCTCATAAATCGAAATTTCTTCTACGAGTTTTCATAGCGCAATTTTATCCTTCAATAAAACTCAATACAGAACTCATACATTAAGTTTTTATCAAATTTCAAGAGTTTTTTGAGGCCATTATTAATGGTGCTGATCAATTTAATTATCATCACAGTAAATAATTTTTTGTATACCGGGTCGGTGCCTTAAAAGCAACCAACCCCCCTAGTAAATTCCTCATGAATAGAGATGAAATTATTTCCTTTGAGGCATGTTTTTTATTCTTTTGCTTTATATGTTTTATTATACTATGCTTATTATTATATCTCTTCTACTGAGGAAAGAATTTTAGATGAAAAATATTTACTCCCTCAAAATGAGTTATTTAGGGAGTAATTTAAAATGTTTAAATGGGAAACAGGAAGTGGACACACTATAATTTAAATTTCATATACATAGAAGCAGAATGGCTTAAACTATAGGTCTTAAAAGTTACTCTATCAACTCTGGTAGCTAATTAAAGTATTAATTATTAAGTAAACACCCAATGAATGGCGTGAAACCCTAATTTTTGGGACTTTCAAGGCAATCGGTTATATTAAAGGATTAGAGATTTTATGTTTTGTCTGATTTAAAATTTACATCTTTTTCTTCGGACTACATTTTAATTTATCGTTACGATTAACTATTGAATTAAATAGTATTGAAAATTATAAAGATTGCACTGTAGTGAATTTAACTATGTGCCATGATACCTAAATTCTTCAATGTAAATCAGATAAACACTTAGTTCCTCATCTTTATGATGCGCATTAAATGTAACCGCATTTGTGTGTTATACATAGTTTAAAAGTTTGTTATTTTTACTTTTTTATGTGAGAATCTAAATGCGTCACAAAAATATACTTTACGGCGTGTCATAGAAGGATAAATAATATAAATAACGAAGAAACCTTTAGTTTCTGAGATATAAAAGTGTAAATGTGAGCAAGGGCGAGGAGGAAATTGCCGAAAATTGGTTTCTGAGAGAATGTAAAGAAACGTCAACAGAACTTCCGGAAATGCTCTGATTACTCTAGCCGGTTCTTGTTTAGTTTTTTTCTTCCGATTTTATCTTTCAGTGGTGAAACTAGGTAGTATTCGCAATGAAGCATCAGATAACTTTAAAAAGTATAAAATGTCCTCGTTTTTAAAGAAATAACTCTAAAGGTCGTTTTGTTGTTCTTATCTCTTAATAAATAAAGAAAGTGATGATAATATTATTTTACAGTTTACTTTATTGATCCTTTGTTTCAGTCTCAGTTCGAAAAATCGTCTAAAATAGTTTAAATTATTTTCTTTAAGCAAACCCAGATTGAATGGTTTATAGGCTGAGCAGTGACACTGGTGAAGGTGGAAACATATAATTTTTTTCTGACTGCCTCTCAAACCGCATAATACTCAACTATTTACCTAAACTTGTAAGCGAAACTTCATTTCTATATAGCAACACTGAGTTTAAATATGCTGCCTGACATAGCATTCAATTGGGCAGTGTTCGCGTTACATTTATACATTAGTCTTATAGGTAGCAATGATGGCACCAAGAAAATAGCAAAATAAATATTTTGTAAACAAATTCAGAACATCCATAAGAGATTTTGAGATTGATAAGTTAAAATATGTAGAGTAAACTATGCCATCATATACAGCATTATTGTATAACATGTCTCACTAGCAGTTCTCATATAATCATTCTCGCTTGGTTTAAAAACACATTAAAAATATCAAGTAAGATTATTAATATTTTTTTATTTTATGCCTTAATTCTCAACCTATGTTTTTATAAACTTTAGATTATTGGATTTTTTAGTAAAAAGTTTAATTACATTTTTCAAATTGGTCGTATTAAACATCTGTTGTTTATAAGATATTTAACCGTAGAGCGGCTTTAAGAAGCCGCCATTTTGAAAGTAAGAGTGGTTATTTTTTATTTAATATGGCATTAAGGATATTAACTTATACATGTTAACCGTATTTACTAAATTTTAAACTTTTTTCCAACACACTATTTTAAAATTTAAAATATAAAAAGTGAAAATACATAGGTGGCTGTTTTGATAGTTATTGAGTTTGTAAAGATTAAGAATAAGGCATTTTGGTTTGTTTTTTGGACATAATTAGCATTTGTAAAGGTTGGATAGAGCTTTGAGACAATCTAAATAGTATGACAGCTACTTCAAACAATGAACTACATATCAATATTGGGATTTGTGTCACCCAAAGCTAAGAAGGTATACTCATATTCATGTTACATAGATTTGGACAAGGTCATTGTAAAACCTAATTAAATGGATTCCGATTTACTAATCACAAGCATGTGTTAACTCGTATTTATTGAGCTATGTAGCTTCACAGACCAGATGGTAAAAACTGTCAGCTACACTGTATACACACACAAATCCAGTTGATGACAAAGGAAATTTTTTCATTTCTTCCAAATAAAGATATAAATTATCAGACACATCATTTTTGTAAGTGGGATGATACATAGGGATTAAGAATGTATAGCAATTTTATATTTTTCTTAGAATATATGTACTCTACCTAGAAACATTCTTCAAAAATAAAAAAAAAATATCCTTTTTTGCATGTTAGAATAAAAGTAGATACCATTTTTGTGAAAGCATAAATATCAATAATATATTTAGTAATGTTATCAAAAATCATGTGAAATAAAAGAATTGTATAATTACTAAAACCTTAGTAAATGTTATAAGCAGTCTAAAAAACTGTAAATTATTTACGTGAATTTTTCTCAGTTAAAACTACCGCATTATTTGAATTAAATTGCATACCAAGCTGGACAATTCTCGTAATCGAGAATAATAAGATTGATTTTTGTATTTGTCTTTGGTAATTGAGTAATTCTTATGAGATTTTTACATATTCGTTATCTCCAAAAGTGTCATACATATTAAAGTATTGTTTATTTTAAAAACGTTTACGAAATGCTCTAAAATTCCACAATACATTTTGATTTTATATAGGCCCATAAATAATACAGAAACAATATATTTCGAATTTTGTAATGTTTTTATGTTGGATCAAAATGGCGTAACAAAACCAACGAACTCAGCAGAGACATTTGTAAGTTTAATTGTTTTACTGTTTAGCCTTCTGGGGTTAGTTACGGTTTGACACAAGACGATGAACTCGAGACGTTTTTGGCCTGCCGGGATTCATATTTAATGAATTTATGTGGACATTTGCAAAGAAAACTTCCATCTTGATTTTTATTAGAAAAGCCATTTTATGCATCCACATTTTTGTTGAAAAATTACATTAAATAGCAAAAGGAAAAATGCTTTTCTTGGATTGATTTGTAAGAGCATAAAGAGAGTTTGCTATCTTTAACGAGTTCTGTTATGGTATAATTTACGAGCCATCACACACTTGACGGCAGACGGGCATTAACAGTGCGAAGCGCAAATAAAACGGGACAGTCTCGGACAAGTAAAGTGAAGTCAATATCACATCAGGATAAGCTTCCTCATTTTGGAGCATGTTTATTTCTAGTGCAGCCGGGTTAAGTGCTAATTATTACTATAATTGTAACTAAAATTTATACATGAACGGAAGTAACACGTGATCATACCTATATAAGGTATAGAAATAAACAGATTTGGAATATTTTCACCACATATTGGAATTAATGTAAAAGGTTCACTTCTGACTGATTTATAGCTTGTAGTTGAAAATACACAGGGTTCAGCAAAACCGATGTGTCGCTATACATCAGGGTAACTACATAGATGTCTATGAGAAGCAAATCACTAACCTCAAATGTAGAGATATTATAGTAAAAGACTGGATTATACGTCCAGATTGTGTACCGTTGGAAGAGTAGGTTGAGCTCCTTCACTATTAAATACATATTACGTGTATAAGCTGCGTACCCTGCCCCTACCTGTTTTTCCCTCGAAGAGGATGGAGAAGAGACTACCCTCTTCTTCCCAGGTTGGAATAAAGCTTGAGGTAGAGCTCACTACCCTTTCCTACATGCGATTTCATCAGGAGGGCGCCGTTCTAGAGCGATTATTACCCATTCAATAAAAGCCCTTGCTACTCCGGAATCCTTAACGCAAAGACCGCAAGAGCCCTGTTAGGAATAGTTATAGCGATGGTTTCTCCTTATATTCTTTGTCCTACGTTCTATAAACATACACACCCTTAAATTCACAAAAATTAAATTATTTAGAACAATCAAGTAAAAATACGAATTGATCGCTTTAAAATTAAATACATAAACCACAGCAATATTGCTTTTTTCAATACTGTTTGGTATATCAACTAAAAATTCTTGCCGGGTTGTGTTTACATCTAGCTTCCTTCATGCTAGTAACCGTGCAAAACAAACAGCTGGTGATGTGGTGGGGGGGGGGGGGGGTGGGGGGGGGGGGGGGTGGGGGGGGGGGGGGGTGGGGGGGGGGGGGGGTGGGGGGGGGGGGGGGTGGGGGGGGGGGGGGGTGTAACAGAAGAGTTCCACAGTTTATTTCCTTTCCACCAAATATTGGTTTTACATAACGAGAGTGTACATTTTTCTGAGTACAACTGCGTGGAGGGGTGGGATTTGTTGTGTTTGTTGTGATTTATATACTTTTTTTAAGTGTCTGTTACATTTTCAAGAACTCTATTGGCTTTGTACATTTTCATTTACCAAACTGTCTCTTTATGTATTCACAGATTACCAGAGCTACTAAAGGCTGTGCACGTCGTTGGGTTCATGGAATGAAATGGTACTATTATTGTATAAGAGGGAAAATACTACATGAAATGAATAAGAGGACGTTAAGACGGAAACAACAAGTGTTAACTATGTCGATGAAAGCGCGGCACACGTGATAATAATGTGAACTGCTGCTTTTAATAGTTTGCTCTTCCTTAATATATTTCCTCCTTACGAAGTTTATTGAATGAAGAATATTTTTATAATTCCTTGTTTTCAACGACATTAATAGTTTTTCTTTAATGACCAACATTATATGTTCTTAAAATACCTGTATATAAAGATGTGCAATCGTTGAGTAGAGAATAATGCAATCATTTATTTCTATATCGATACTATCTACAGCGATCACTTAAACAATGTAAGCACAAAGCTAATCAATTATAAAAACAATTTTGATCGTTCAGCGTAGTTAGATTAGCCTCTAGCTAGTACGTACATATTCGGTATATGTTTGTGGCTTAAGCGCAGCTGTTCTAATTAAAAATTATATATATAATATATATATATAATATATATATATATATATATATATATATATATATATATATATTCGAAAAAAAAAATTTAGAAATTCAAACCCAGAGAGTCATATAAAATAGCCTATGATTGAGTTTGGATTGCTGACATTATCCTCCCTCTGCATCTTAATGTAAATTCAGATGTGAAACAGCCAAGGACGACTACCAGTAGAAGGTCACAGGTAGGACGACTTCAGAACCAAAGCAGCAAAGAACGACACATTTAATCATATGCCGTGTCCAAAATAGGAAATCAGGGTATTCAATAACCTCTGTCTTGGAGGTCGGATATTTCAGACGAATCAATAAACCCAAATCAATAAAATTCAATATCAATAATCAATAAATTCAAATCACGATTAAGACTACAGTCTTTTTTGTTATTTTCATTGTGTTGAACAGTTTTCGATAGCCCAATAGGAAGAAAATTTGCAATTCATCATTATTAATGATTCTCTACTAACATCTGAATCATGTGTACATACAAATATAAATTGTGCTTGTGATAAATAAATATAGTTTGGTTATATTATTATAACGATTTATATAGGTCTGTATAAATTGTTCAAAACAATGAAAAATTATTATTATTATATGTAAGTTTTCAGGCAAATTACTGTTTCAACAGACTTTGGAACAAATGGAAAAAAAAATCAAATATATGAGGGGAAATTAACGTGAATTATTAACACAGTTTTAGATAAACACCTGCTGTAACTATTATCCAGTTCCGCCTGTAACAACCTTCACAGGACCAGAACTCAAAAACAGCATCTGTGATATTATTATACAGTTGCGTCCTGTAAATTTTTTTTATTATTACGAGCGATACGACACAACAAGATCCATGCCATTAAGGGTACAACCCGAATGATCAACTCTTTCAGCTCATATTTTGGCGTTTTGATCCCTTTCATCCCCTCTCTGTTTACCCTGCTCACTACTGTGACATATGGTATGAACAGCTCTCCCTGTAGTGAACGTGCACGCTTCCCTCGTGCAGTCAATGGTACTCACAAATTAAAGTTTATATGGATGACATATCATCACTGGTGCTAACAGTGTTGAAGAAGCACTAGAGCTTCCAAATCAACTTACTTGAAAGCTAGGAGTCTTCGAACTTTCCTAAAGTTCTACAGGAGCTTCCTGAACATCACTGTGAGACACCTGTCTTTTTTTCAGCCAATAAGGTAAACCCCCAACCTTCTCTCTATATTAGGCCTACGATGGTCCTTTTAAAGTGACTCGTTCAATTTACAACCTAGACTTATACTTTGAGAACCCTTGGTAAAGTGCTTAGCCTAAAACCAAGATATATGATCTTTGTAGCTTTACTTCTCCTTGCATAATGACCACACGTTGCACCCCTCATAGATGATAGGGGTCCGATTTGGCAGTAGCTTACCCCTCGTGATGTTTTCCACTCTATACTTGTTCCTGCCCCGATGCCTGTGAAGATTCGTAGTGAAAGGGAACATGATCTTTCGTGGATCCCACTGCAGCCCTGGAGGCCAAGTTGGAAATTCACCCCTCCCCCCCCCCTCCAATGAAGCGAGGCAAGAACCAATATCAACTTTGGTGAGTTGGTATCTATCCACAAATGCACCCTTTATACCTCATCTCTCACCCGTCCTTCCTCCTCCGGTTTGTCTCCATTTTTTAAATTTTATTTCTATCTCTCTTTCCACTTAACAACAAATTAATCAGTATATCTTTTCATTTATTTCAGGAAAAATACTCAATTACTCACATTAAGTATGGCGTATTATTTAAATTTATACTGTGTATATACGACTTTAGAGATCTGTTTTTAGATTGGTAGCTTGCGTATCCAATTGCCGCTAAAGTTGCACATTCAATTATAAAATGTGGGTTGGAAAAACAGATATCTGACGTTTACTATAAGTTACCTTAAAAAAAGATTTCCAATGACGTTTAATTAGCTATGTTTTACGGTGCCTTGCTATTCTAAGGGGGTGACTACTTATTTGGTGTACGGTAATGTCGAGTCAGGTCAAAACTTTGATGGAATGCTGTAAATTTAATCAATTAATAGAAAGCAGTAATACACCAAGTAAAAACGTTTGGCAGATAATCTAAAAAAATATTCAAAGCTATACGCAGTGGGAAGCAACATAACGTAAAATTACGTTGCTCTGTAAGCGAAATTTTCCCATGGCCATCCCTTCATGGTGTTCTTGGCCAAGTTCGTCTTATATAGGATTATATAAACATATTATTTTCATTTTATACAATTTTTTTAGCATTTTATAATACTACATTGATTTTGGTTTCAAAAAATGTTCGAATACAGTTTAAACATTTTGTTTATATTAAATGATAGCATTTTATATATAAAATTTTGAGCAATTGTAATTCTTATTTTAAATACCGCAATTTTTATACGGATAGTATACTCAACAGTATTGACAGTATCCTGGCACGTGACAAAAAAGTACAACTGCAAAATACATCTTTCACCCTATCTTTGGTTCATTCTTAAAGACGTTTTGTCCGTGTTGAATGTAAAAATGTTTACTATCCATAGCTTCAAATGTTTATATACATTTAAAGGTTGTCAAAATAACAGTAATTTAAACTTTTTTACTGTTAATATTCTTCAAACAGATCGTAGCATTTAACGGTAGCAAATGCAAGATATAGTACTTTAGCTGTGACACATTTAAACCAATCATGTTAAGGAGATTTGATAAGGAGATGGAAAGGAACATGCAGTCATAATGACTATACCGTCATTACTGTCCTTGTAAATGGACAAGTGATTTTTCAAAAGATTGCCAAAACTCTAAACAAACTGTTATTCTCACTATGCCAGTTAATTGTTACGGAATCAAAAATTATACCAAATTAACGTACTATAATTATTAGCCAAATAAACTTAATAGAATTACTAATACTGGCAATAAGAACTTAATGAAATAACCACATTATAAAACTGAAAACACATATTTGGGAAACGTAGCTATGTTGGGATGACTTTCTTCAATGCGAAATTTTAGCTAAATTTCACATTTCCCTTAGTGCAGCGTCTAAAGTCTGACTGCCATTTTTTACTCATGGGGTCTGGAGTCCATGATCTTCTGAAGAGGATCCAAAAAGGTCCAAGACGTTCAGAATAACTTCTCTCATTTTTCCACATCAATGCAAGTCTGATAATTTTTGTATTATTATTAGAATTATAATGTCTAATAGTACAATATATCTTCTTCTAAAACGTAGTGTTTGCCTGAATAAATACAATTTAAAATTTTCTTTTCGTGCACCACTTGTAAAACGGTAGATCTTTTGTGGTGGTTTTTTGTCTTCCAACAACTTATAAAACAATTAAAATTTACTTGTATAAGTAATTAATGACTCCTTAAAAGTTATATATAGTAGTAAGTATATATAGACTCCTTTAAAAGAGAGAAAAAATGTACAGAATCAAACTTGAAAATTACTTTAAAAAGTGTTTCAAGTTCATTACTTTATAACATAAACTATTTTAATAAAAAAAAGTTCTTGGAGAGTTCATTTTATCACGGAACTACAACGAACCATCTTACCTTAGTGGTATTCAGCAAGTCAACTAACGAAATTAAGTTTTATAAGAAGAAAACTCTTGTACTTAGTATTCCAAAGTTAGCTAAAAATACATCCCAGGTGAATATAGTGGGCAATAACGTCTTTTATTAACAAACAAAGTTTTCATTAAACCAATCAAAACGTATTGTACGGGGCGACACCTGGAAATTTTTCACCTACCACGGCATAGTATTAATACGAAATCGACCACTATAACGTTATTCTCTATGGATACTAGATAATAATAATAGTATCAAAATTAATTCATGTACCAAGTACACTAAATGTATATCTTAGTCGGTATTGTCCCGCAAAATACAATGATATTGCAATAATCCAATTGCGGTGTTGTCACAGTTGCAGTTATTGTGTTTTTGGTTGAGCAGCACACTATTTCATATAGAATAAATGGGGGTTAATAATGAAAGAAAATATCCTTACAGTTTTGCTTGCCCTGATTTTTAGTATATAAATTATATTTTATTATTATTTATTTAATGGATTCAATATTTGCTGAGCGTTTCATTCAAGCAAACCCGTACTCGATCTGACAAACAACCTTCAGTCAAAAAGTTTTTTATTTTCGGCTCTTGTAAACCGCTATACTATTAACGTTTTCATTGTTGTATGGTAACGAAAATATAAACGTACTTTGATCTTAAAAACTTTAAGAGCTAAAAAAAGCGTTTCACCGGTGATCTATAGCAATGCAGCCGCGTAGTGTAAGCTATATCATGTGCTGAAGTAGCGTTTGCCTTATTGCCCTGATTAAGAAATTATGTATATTTGTTTATTTTTATATTCAGAGCATGAGGTATATGGGAACATTTATGTGAAACTTCATCTTTCTAACACACCAGGAAATTAAAAAACAAATATGTTCCTTTTAGTATAGTAATAGTAACCTATACCGTTAGGCTGAGCTGATCTGGCGGGCTTTCTGTAAACTATCCCACAATTTTTAATTTTCTTTTCCTACTACTCCTCACCTGTGTCGGGTAATCTTCCCAACAATCTATCTTAAACTATTCTAAATCTAGTTTCCTTCTGTATCCAAGCCAAGGGTGGAACAGCATATGCCGAGGGGCTGCGTGACCAAGGGAGAGCTTGGTCGTAAACATGCGAACTCGGGATACCTGGCGACCTCCAGTTTAAACCTAGCCTTCCCCAAGTAGAGCGGGACAATGCTTGGGGTGACCTTTAGATGTCCCGCTACTCGTGGGAAGACAATGAGTACAGAATTTAAAGAAAAACAAACAAAACCAGAGAGCTCTTGTAGCACTCAAAAAAGTGAATGAAAATTCACGAAACACAGATGGATTGATGATGGGCTCTGACCCTAGCAATCCTGAACAAACCACAAAAACAGGCGGACTTCCTAGTAGAAGTCCAAAAGCCTCCGACTCGGTCAGAGTCGAAACCGATGAAGAAGATGCAATACTGGAGGGGCGATTATTTGGAAGAGGGGAGCAAAAGTCGAGAGACAGCTCCCAGCACTGCCTAAGTTATGTGGAGCCGCCAGGAAACGCATGGTCTGGTTTCGAAAAAGAGGGTACTCCCAAGAAGAAGCCAGGGAATTGGCCTTAAAACCAATTCCAGAAGAAAGAAACAAAAAATTACAACAAACAAAAGGAGGGAAAGAAACCGAAAAGACCTCACTCTGATGGATCCACTCCGGAGGCCCATCAGAGGAAAAAAAACAAAGAACGAAGGAAATCAAGGGGAACACAAGGAGCAATCTGGACAACCCCAGAAACCTTCCTACAAACAAGCGGTAGCTGGTATAAGGGTGGGGGTTTTGCACTCCAATTTTCCCGAGACCCTACTCACAACGGAACAGATGGAGAAGATCCAGAGCTTCATCCTGGAAGCTATCGTGGAAGAAACAGGAGGGTCCCTATTCTACGGTATCAACTGGAGACAAGGGGTTTCTAATCTTCACCTGCGAAAACACAGAAACAGCTGAATGGCTTAAAGGAAAGCAAGACTCCCTCAAGCCTTGGGAAGAAGCCAGTCTAAGGATTGTACCAGAGGAAAGAAATCCCTCGTGCGAGAATTGCGACTGTCCTATCTTCCTGATAGTACACACGATACCACCGACAAGATAATGAAGCTCTTAAAAGGACAAAACAAAGAGCTATCTGTCGGAGAATGGAACGTTCTGCGGAGAAGCGACGAAGGGAAGTCTGTCCTACTCACCCTGGCAGTCGACTGCGCTACAGCGAACAAGCTTGAGAAGGAAGGTCCATGGATCGGCTACAAGTTTGGAAAAGTTCAGCTTAGACTGAAAAAGAAACACCAAGGAAACACAGAACAACCCACAAGGGAAGAGGGGACTTCAGAGAAATCTGAGACAGTCACCACGGAAAAAAAGCACCGCTGAAGAGATGGAAGTGGATGAGGCCACGTAAGTGTCAGAGCAATCTGTACATACCTTACCTGAAAGGTCTACTCCACAAGCCAGTGCAGCGGTCGAAGATGATAGACCAACCTGTTCTCTCTTCTTGAAGAGGGGACCTTCTCTCAAAGGACCATCCGTCTCGGCTCGAGGAAGAAAAGGGGACAAAGTCTCCAAGCAATCCAAAAGAAGAGACGGGGATGGACCACCTGGGGGAGGTGGGAAAAAGGCGTAAGTATTCGCCTAATACAGATAAACCTACACCATGCAAAGGGCGCAACTGAAATCTTGGGAAGAAGGTTTATCTCAACAGGCCTGGATATCACCCTAATCCAGGAGCCTTGGATCAATAGAGGTTGCATCAGAGGACTGACAACTCAGGTAGGTAATCTCATTTATGATCGACCAATTGAAAATCCAAGAACTTGTATTTTAACTTCAAAACTAATAACAGCCTTTCCGATTACAGATCTAATAACATGAGATCTGGTGGCGGCTACAGTGAAGGTGGCTTCACTGCAAGGGGACAGAGAGGTTACTATAGCCTCAGCCTACTTCCCCAACCTGTCAACAAGCTGCCCACCGAAAGAAAGAAATAGAAAGACTATTGCAGAGTTGCAGAGACAGAGGCTCGGCCCTCATTCTCAGCTGCGACTGCAATGCTCACCATACGTATGGGGGGAAGCACAAACATAAACAAGAGAGGTGAGGAACTTCTACAGTTTATGTTTCAGCAATGACCTAGTGTTAGAGAATAGAGGGTCAAGCCCAACCTTTATAACTAGAAATAGGAAAGAAGTTCCTAGACATAACCCTATCTGCAGGACTCAAAAACATAAATATTGTAAGGTGGCACGTCTCCAAGGAGACCTCACAATCGGACCACTGTCCCAAATAAGGTTCGACATAGAGGAGATAGGGGAAAGATACGTGACCCACAGGGTTCCTAAATCTACCAACTGGAGAGGTTACAGAGAGTCCCTAGCAGAAGAGTGGAAGAAATAGGACCCTTTCAGAAAAATGAATTTGAATTAGAAAGGTCTGCACTAATAGTAGAGCAAGCTATAATAAAGGCCTACGAGAAAAACTGTCCTCCCAGGCAAAACCGGTTGAAGAGGGTTGTGCCGTGGTGGACTGGGAGGTTGGAAACATTAAGAAACAAAACGAGGAAATTATTAAAATGGGCAAAAAGGACATACGATTGGCTCCCTTATCTACAGGCCCAAATGAATATAAAAAGGAACTTAGAACGAATAAAAGAAGAACCTGGAGGAATTTCTGTAAAAATATTAACAGTATTCCCGAGGCATCCAGGCTTCAAAAAACTCTCCAAAAACGGAGCATACAAATCCTATGGGGACTCTAGTAAAGGACAATGGAGACCTAACAATGAACAGGAAGGAGACCCTAGAACTACTTCTGGAGACACACTTCCCGGGGGGGTCAGCTAACTCGTAATGAAAATACTTATTCTCTATATGGGGATGATCCAGTCGGGAGGTGGCAAAAGCCAGACAGTTGTCCAACAGTCTATTCACACACGCAAGAATTAAATGGGCGATAAGATCGTTCAAGCCATTTAAATCTCTTGGGGCGGATGGAGTTTTTCCAGCCCTTTCTTCAAGAGGGGCTGGATCTTTTATTAAATACCCTTAGCATTCAATTAAGAAGCAGTTTTCGCCTTAGGATATATACCAAAGAACTGGAAGATAGCACTAGTGGTGTTCTTGCGAAAAAAATGACAGGGATCCAACAAAACCCAGTTCGTACAGACCCATAAGCCTAACCTCCTTCATGGTGAAAACTATGGAAAAAATAATAAATAGACACATAAGGGACGTAATATTACTGGAACACCCGTTTAGTCCCACACAACACGCATACATAGAAGGAAAATCAACCACCACTGCTCTCCACAGTTTAGTGAGAGAGGTGGAGAAATACCTTCGAAAAAAAGGAAGCCCTAGTCAGAGCGTTTTTATGGACATCTAGGGCAGGATATGGGAATACATGGACCTGGAGTTGACATGGCAGTGCCCCTAGGAAGACATGCCTCAGTTTTTCAGGCGGAGGTTATGGCAATAGATTCATGTTCCAGAAGACTTCACACAGTTGAGGACAAAAGGATTATCATACCTAATACTCTCTGATAGTCAGGCTGCACTGAAGGCACTGGATACCTGTTTCGATTGATTCGAAAGTGGTCTGGGAATGCAGGAATGCTCTAGCAGAGCTAGCAACAAATAACAGAGTAACACTCGGTTGGGTGGCCGGGTCATGAAGGAATTCATGGGAATGATAAAGCGGACATCCTCGCCAAAAAGGGAGCAGAATCCACATTGGTGGGGCCTGAGCCAGGTTGTGGGATAGCCTTCTCCAACATTAAAGCTCTGGTTAAAGATTGGGAAAAGAGGACAAGATACAAGAATTGGAGTAGAGCCTCGGGTTTAAGAATATCAAAAATGTTTATCTCCCCTTATGCAAAAGGGTGGATAGCTCTCCTAGACCAGAATAAGAAGGATATAAGATTGATATTAGGAATGTTGACAGGACATGGCCCTCTGAGGTACCACCTTTTGAAGGTAGGCCTTAGTCGGAGCAGCGAATGTAGACTCTGTGGAGAAGAGGAGGAGTCCAGCAGAGCACATTTTGTTGGATTGTCCTGCCATCGTAGAGACTAGGAAAAGATTACTTGGGAGCATATCTCCTCAGCCCCAAGGACATTAGAGATAGAGAACAGGAGCCCTTAAATCTGATTGGTTTTTGCAAAAGCCTTGGTTTTTGAGGGCACAAATTAAAGTAAGGGAGGCGCAAAGGTCCTTTTAGGACTAAGTGCGGGGACAAAATGTCCTCTTAAAAAAAAAAAAAAAAAAAAAAAAAAAAAAACCTATACCATTTATTAAAATGGTACCAAGTTTGAGCTACAGTAACTTTACAAAATTATCATGTAACAAACAAGAAAACAATTTCAAAATGTACCCAGGATTTAAAAAAAGCTTGTAGAAACCGAGAAAAGTAATTTCAAATCAAGTACTGTATGGAATAGATGAGAAAGGAAATAATTTATTGATTACTTGAAAATTAATTCATAAAATACTTTTTTTCTATATTTCGTCTATTTGGGCAAATCACTTTAAATTAAAAAGTAATCTACTCAGTTTGATTTAAAATTTCAAAATGTATGATACAAATGATCTACAACAAAGGTATATAATGTACTTTGCAGACTTGACGTGAACAAAGCGTAAAGGTGCATTGAAACTGCAAAGTGCAAAGTTCAATAGATACTCTTGTAAAGGGAGGAATATAGTGTATAGCTGAACAGATGTATGTTATGTCTTAAACTATATTTAAACTTTTACATATAGTTTTATCAAATCTGCGAACTCGTTGTACTAACATTTGAAAATATATTGTTATAACACTTAATTAAGTTCAATATTTTTAGATATAGCTTCAATCCCATTAAAATCTTTTTTATTTACCTTAAATAAAACAACCTTACAATTAATGCTTACAGTAATTATAAATAAGTACTTAATAGAAATAAGTATACATTTAATTAAGTACTTAAGTATTTTGCAAGTGGTGAGGGAACTAATAAGGAAGATTAAATTATAATTTGTTTGATTAAATAAATTTGCAAGGAATATCGTAAAGATAAAAAAGGGATTCAACCAAAGCTTTGCAAACAGGGAAAACTAACACTTGAACTAATTTATTCGTTCTACCCTAGAAAGAAACCAAATTATGTATTTAGGTTTGCACGTATTTATTAGTATTATCAGCGTATACACACGAAATGTAAAGTATTAAAAAAATACGTTACAAATTATGGATCCTAATATACTCAAAATCCAATGGTTTGATATGTTACATAAAGTAAAAAATAGCATGGCTAGCTAACTCTATAAAATCTGTTTTTATTACCAAAAACGTGTAGGCCTACATATTTTGTATTCCACATTATAAAACATGAAAGTTTCACGTCACATAATACAAGAAGTAAATTCAAAAGCGTGTACATATTTCGTATTCCACATTATTCAAACATGAAAGTTTTCAAGTCGCATAATACAAGAAGTAAATTAGATATGCCACAATGGATATTGTTTACTTTGTACTGTAAATGAGAAAAATACGGCTAGACAGTGTTTAGGAGTTAAGGAAATAAAATAAAAATTGGAAGTTCCCGATTCTCCATGACGTCATCTAATGTATTTCCATTTAAGGTGGAAACAATGAGGCAGTGGTGTAAATTTAATTACTAATTTCTTTTATTTCCCAGGTGTATTGTGGCAAAATTAAAACGTCAACATAATTAGATAATAAATTAGCTTTTATACATAGTAAAATGTTCATCTACATCGCCACTTCTATAATACATTTAATTATAATACCTTAAAACTTTATTCATTAAAATTAAGAAAAATAATTTTAGTAAAGAAAAACATAAAAATATATTAATTTTCAATATCATATTAATTTAGTATTAAATATATTTCATGAGATAATAATAGTAAAATTACAAGTAACAGAATATTTGGAATAAAAAAAAATCTCAGCTTAGAGGTTGAAAGAGAATATTTTATTAATAATTGTAACACTTAATGTCTATTATATTATTTACATACAGTGTTGTCTCAATAAAATATAATTGACAGGATAATGCTTGTTTTTACGTCCATGAAGAACTCTAGATATATCTTATCAGATATGATCATCTGTTATTATAGTGGTCATAACGTTTTTAATTTATGTTGTGGTCACTTAATCAACGTCCTTAAAGTTTGATGTTTTTGCAACATTCATATCTACTTCTACTAATAGAAACTATTATTTTGATTGTTTATTGAAGGAACCGTCTAAGTTTAATGTTTTTCACGTAACAAATTATGATACGACGATAATAAGTGCTTCATAATTAGAGCCCTACGATTGATTGGCACTATGTTCCATCATTTCTTTGGTAAGATGTCTATGTTATTATATTTGTTTATCACAATGTACACATAAAAATATCGGAAAATAGGATCAGCTACAAACGAATGTTTTTGAGAAAATTTTCTCTTTTACGAATGAAATCATCAATCTATATTTATTAGTGTTACTTAAAAAATAGAACGTTTTAGTTTATAAAGGCTCCTTTGAAGAGTGATTAGTATAACTTAAAATTATTCTAAATACAATCATTTCGATTGCACTCTGTTACATATGTGGCTTCATTTGTTTTAAATTTTTTTATATTAATCATAACTCTCGTTGTATATGATGATATTATAATTCACAAATCCCAAAGTAAAGTAAAGCAAGCATATGCGTACTTATAAATTTATATCTACTTTCCTTGCCTATTCCTAGAGGATGGGAGTTTTGTATAAAACCACCAAAGATACAGAAATAAGGTTATACCGCTTGAACCTCAGTTTTAGTGCTATTAAAATGTCCAATACTTAGAATTAAAATGCTTATAGATAATATAAGGCAAGATACAAAAATATTGGGGAAGGAGTTAAATAAAAAACGAAACATTCAAACTTAAAATTAGCCTTAGGTAATGCTAAAGCAATCTTTTTGAATTTGTTCTGTTTTATATTTTTACTGTTTTCAGCATTTTCAGTTACATACTGTTCTTACATATACAATAATAATTATTGGTTGAGTAAACTTTCAAACGTGATTCTTTAAGTGTTTTAATAAACACATGTTTACAGATTGTCTTGGTGGTTAGATTTGTACAAGAGAATTCTAAGACATGTAAAAGTGAACAATATGAGCTCCATAATAAGTACTCACAGTGGACATGGAGCATAAAACAGCAATCTATTGTGACACTGTAACTGTGCTGCCCGAAGAGAATCTATTCATGATTTTGACGGAGATAAAGCTTTGTTTGGTGAAATATGAACTGGAAACCATCCTGTGCGATAGCTGAAGTGTTTTATCCCAGGAATGTTGATTAGTTTCCTGGAACCTTACTATAATATGTTTTACCTCTTTTAATAATACTTTTATGTACATGATAATACTGTTTGGCTGAGCAGTATTAACATGTTTCACATATTTATCTGATTGATTACGTTTGAAACATTTCAAAAATTAACTATAGATGAAACTAATTTGGCAAGTGCTTATTTTAAAGTGAATACTTTGCAAATAAATTTAACAATGCGTTAACACAGCTCTTTGAGAAATTTTGAAAATATTAGCGATTTTAATCCTAATTTAGACTGAGACACAACTGGTTGAACGGCATTAGTAAAAAACAGAATATTACACACAATATCTTACTGTTTTAACTACATAAATATCTTTTTAGTGTGACTTCTTAATGTTCTGCGTCTTGCAAAGTTATGTCTGTAATGTAAGAATGATGAGCCGATTACAGACGTTCTTCAAACTGATTTGGATATATTCTTACCACTACGTTGTATAATTTTCCCCATAATATTTTTCATCTATGTTAATTCGTAATACCTTGTGAGGTGTCTTCGACTCTAAATGCTTGTTATGCATATCCGAGAACCTTATATTACTAAAAATATTTAATGAACATCTCGACTAATTATGTTTGTAATTATTGCGTTATCAAATTGTACGTTGTTTACACTGACAAAACAAGGAGATGAGCCTACTTTAATTAAGCCTAAAGTTTAAGCCAAATATGAAGCCAATAATGTGGGTACGGTGGCTTTATCAGGGAAATTTCTAGCATTCAAGGGTCACACTACAATAACTGAATTATCACCAACCGAAATAACACTGGGTCCTTTGCGAGAGTAGAATGTCACCCATTGGCTTGAGTCGTCAATCAAAAGGATCACAGCAATTAGACAATTAATTATGTTTAGTAACTTCTACGAATTAGGATCAAAATATATTTCAACTGTAGAATATTTCGTCAATTTAGCACAATAACACTTTATTACTAAAATACAATCTTACAAACATATTATTATAAACCTTTTAAGCCACGGTATAAAAACTTACGGAAAAGTAACAATAACCATATTCGAGACTTAAGCAAACATGAGTGACGATAAAACAAGACTTCAGTAAATGAAGTATTGCAGCAACAGTTATATCCACATGTTACAATAAACAGTTTTATTTCACTAAGCTTGAGACATTTTGTTGTTGTTTTTGTGCTGGTAACTTATTTTTTCAGTTTTAAAAATGTAAAATCTTGGAGTACGTGGACGGGATAGAGAACATTCTTATAATAATTCCACCGGATTGCCCTTTGTTATCATACTGCAATATAAATAACATTGAAATACACCAATAAAGCAAACAGTACAGACAAAACAGCACTTTCTTTACCCTATTTTAGTTTCATACTCATTTGTAACATAATTTCTTTACAAAAACTGATAAAAATTTACAATCGTACGGAGTGTGAATTATGTTAAAATACATAAATTGCATTGTACTATGCAGTAAAATGTGTCCATATGCATAATATTGCATTTCTTAATAAAGAAAAAAATTTAGTGGTAAATATAAAAAAAACTATTCGCAACCTACAACAGAATTAAGGGTGCTGTTGAATGTATATTCTAGTTCTTAAAATTTTAAAGAACAAGCAATTGTATAAACTATTTTATAAATTTTTTTCTATTCCGTTGCAAACCATTGGATATACTCAATTAGGTGAAGTTTTTGTTGAAATAAAGATTTTAGTTAGTTTAAACACGAATCCTAAATTATAGGTTCTCGTCGACAACATCAGTATTTTAACCAGAACCTAATTTTGCAATTACACTAATTTCTTTCAAAAACCTAATTAATTTTAAAAAAAAACTATAACACAGTTAAAAGTTATATTTATTTATTGCTTATTAAAATGTTGGCTAAGGCAATTATAAAAATTATTTAAAGGTTTACTGGGCAATTATATAATTAAAATTGTAGTTTTCTAGCTTCCTCTTACACACTCGAAGATGTCATTGCTGCCTTTAATACTTATCTGTAACCCTCAACGTTTTATATCGTGGGTAAAAGGATAAATAGGCTAAAACCTAAGATATCTTTTAAATTATAATTTCTTATCGGGTTACTAATCTACAAATATGAACAAAAACACGTATTTCAAAAATATTATTAACACTAATTAACCAATACTTATAGTTAAAATAAATAAAAGTATTTGCGAAATATATAATTAATATACATACGATACTTTGCATACAGATATGGTTACATTTATAAATGTTATTAAAAGAATAGTAAATCATTTAATAAAAGTCACCCAAATTAGGACTATTTTTAATATGCAGCTTTGAATAAGATGTAAATATCCTGAACCATATAATATTCCAGAACACTCTAGTACCAAGTACATGGTGGCATTTACATGCGTTTGCGTCAACATACTGCTGACGTTTTATACTCTTGCCAGACCATTTGTAGTTACGTTTTGACACTCGCTCGGTGTTTTATGACCCGTAAAATATCGGGTGTTAAGTGAAACCAGAATAAAAAGCTGTTTTTATTTATATTTATTATTTTGTAAGATGTAACTTATAAAATAGCCAAGGAATAAAAATACATACCTACATTTTGATTTTTATATTACGTTTCCCATCATACCATTCAGAATGGACCCGATGACGATGACAAAATATCAACTTTTATGCAGTTACTAGTTCAACATCTGACAAGCTGACAGACGTTTTTAGACTCGTACCTAAATTTATTTTTGAAAATTTAGTTTGAAAAATGATGTAACTTCTCACCTCATACTTCCAAATTGTGTTATTTCTAAGCTTATTTTAAATTGCTTTACATATTATATTTCCAATCTGAGATAAGTATAAAAAATTTCACGTTCGAGATTATGTGAATAATGACGTCTTCTATAATCACAATCTAGCGGTATCTATTAAATGTGAAGGTACTTGCTATTTTATTAATCAATTAACATTTGTAGTTTAAGTAAACTTGTTGAATTTATTTTTCTTTTACGACCCTATATTAAATTTTGCTCTAGGCTCTGCTGAAGTTTCATGAAAAAATTCCAGTTTAGATATAATTAATAAATTATTATAGTGACATTATATATGTGAAACTGTGTTACGTGTCATAAGATGATGTTTCTTAGTTTGATCAAAAACTTGTTTATCTTGTGGATGTTTCCTTTTCATTTTTATTTACGTGTCCCATATGCTATTGATATTACTTCGTTACGTTAGTTTTCATACTATTTTATGAGTATTCATTACATGCTACCATAAAATCATGTTACCGTCTTTGTGAAAAAAATACTCAAAGCGTGCTTAAATAAATGTATTGCTTTCAATAATAGACAATTTATAACTATTGCTAAATAGTACCAAGAATTGTTAAGGAAACAGGAATTGTTTAACTATTTCTACAAGCCAAAAGACCCTCCGATGATGAGAGTTAGCTGGCGTTTTAGATTTTGAATAAAATTTGATGCCATCTTTCTAGTATATAATAAGCAGTAAATCTTTAGATGAACAACAGTTTGTATTTAGTTTATCCAAATATTGACTGAAAATTCCAATAATAAATTTCTTTAATTTAAGACCATTAAAAACTTATCGAAATACGTTTTTTTAGACTGTAAGAATACTTCCATGATATCTGACACAAATAAAGCGTAATAAAAATGTGATTACACAGTTTGCACATGTTTTATTAAAATGATTTAAAATACAACTTCTCGGTATTTAGTTTTAAATTTAAAAGTTAGTTTATATATTATAACTATTACATGAACTTTTTGGAAACTTTTGATTCCGAACCACATACCACTTTAACTATAATTATAGATTATAAAGAGAGTTTATAATTGAGGATGATATAGCATATATATGTATGTTACAATTGTTTCCACATTGAAAAATAGCCAAAATTAAAATAAAAAATATTTATTATTGGTTTTAATTATTACTAGAATATTTTTAAAATTCACATCCATATTTAACAAAACAGTTTTAGACAATACTAAACATAAAAAACAATAACTTTTTTCTATATATTCATGTTTTGTGAGTTTTACAGCAATTCAATCTTATTATATTACTTAAAAGTATAAGATTCATCCGCATAAGCTCTGGTGATAGCTAATAATGTCTCATGATACCTTGTATTTTATTGAGTCGTCCTATAAAATCTCTGCTCGTCCTACTCAGGAAGAACAACTGTACGCTGTGACCTCTACAGAGAGTCTGAAGATTTAAAAATGTTGTAGATATACTCAAGCAACCCGATAAACCAGAATTATGATCAGTTTAAAATACACCACCGTCCGTTATACCATCCCATTACATAGGTTCAATAACCTCATGTGCCTAACGTTTCGTATATCCTCAAGTAACTGCGAAATTTGAAGAACTCTTCATAACTATATCACATTCAGTCCTATATAACCTATAACATGTCATTATTGTGCAATACGTAACTCTAAACTTTGCGATACATCCTTTTCAACTATGCTTTGTCCTGAAAATTTTCTTAATTTGATTAAACAATCCTGGTTATTATAAAAAAACCTACTCTAAATTATCCACATGGAGGAATAATAAATAAACTATTAGTATACTTTGTTTCATCAGTAATTTTCTGTACAAATAAAACGAAAATATAGTGATTTGTAACAATGATATTGCTTATTTAAGCAAATTCATATTTTAAAACCAAAATCATTTGCGTAAAAATCTATCGCATAGTGAAGACGAGGAAGAAAAAGAATGTTCCATAATAAATAACAGAAAATCCATTAAATATTACAAACGTATTTCCCATGATACATTTCTATGAAACCCATAATATTAAGTAATAGTTAGTGTTATAACATTATTAGTAAGCAGTATCTTTAAAGAATTGACATATTCCTTACTCAAATCGAATGAAAAAATATTGTTCATAAACAATACAGAATAGCAAGGAACATTGTCTCGATCGTATAGTACTGACCGTGTTGTACTTTTCACGGTTTTTTCCTTAAATTTGTGAAAACCATCAATTACGTATATAACTTTGTATCTTAACTTTCTAATTTCACATCGTTAATTTAATTACGAATATAATTTATGGTCATAAATAAAATGTTATATTTCCCCTTAGAAAACTAGAACCGGGTTACGTTACCGCAATACATTAATGGTACACATCTGCTACAGAAATGTAATACGTGTACATGCTCAAATACTCTAATTCAAACAACGGACATTGAAAAACTGAAGGATTACAGGTAACAAATGAGCCGTACTTTATTTCCTCCAACGTAAATATTGGATTTGCATTACTGCAAGAGTGTATACACCTGAAGGCAAAGTATTTCGTCGGACTTTGTATCGATACTTACGTACAACTCTCGTAATTCAATTTGAATTTGAGTTAATTCCACAAAACGTTTTCTCAAACTTTATAGAGAAAATGCAGCTCTATTCAAAGAATTGGGTATGGTGTGTAGTATAATATCTAATGAAGTATAGAGCCTTAAATATAGAGGATTAAAATCGAAAGAATGTCAAGTACAAACTATTAGGGAGGCTTAACGAGGGCTAACAATGACGATAGCATCACGAAAGGAGACGATGTTACTGCTAATAGTAATATCCATTCTTCTAAATCATCATTATTGAACACTAGATCAGGCATCTAGATTGTGAGAAAGGTTTCGTGTGACTACTTTAGTTATATAATACAAATGTAACAGCTGAGGACAACTGCAATATGGGCCATTTTTACTAAGAACATCAAAATAACGTGTCCCAATTGAAATAATTTAATTTAATTGATACTTCGGGAACAAAAGAAAAATAAAGCACATATATAAACATTCCCGCTGTTAGTTGAGTAAAGTGCCGCTAACTTGATAGCTATTATTGTTTTGGTGCAATGATAATACAACTCCACTGACTCCCTTATCTGGTTCAGTTGCCTGTTTCTAAGTTCATTGCAGTTCTCAACTTGAGATTTTGTTCAAGTGGGGATTTATTTAAATTTTATAAGAAATTATTTCACTTTAAATGTAATAAATCTATTATAAAAATATTCTTTCAAAAATCTAAATGTTAATAGAGTTAAAAATCCTATTACTTACTATTAACTAAATGCAGGTCTCTTTGTAAAGCACTGTTCATAGTGAATTTTATACTAAGGTTTACTTAACATCACGCTGTGCTACGAATATAATATTATAATAGTGATGAGTTATGACTTACTTATTACCTAAAAAGAGGCATAATAAATTGAATTTAGGGAAAAATTGACATGCGTCAGGAGTTTAGTCTGATCTCATTAAAAAATACTTCTCAACAGGGATGTTGCTAAAATTGGAGAAGACATTTATGATACGTAACTATTTAGCCATTACACGTGGAAGAATACCTCTCATGTTATGCTTGTTTGCCATAATACAAAATTCAGTTGTATCAAGTACAAAAATCAAAGTGTGAACGGAAGATTGCTACAACCGATTGGATCGGTTAATTTTGGACGGTCGATCATCAATCATGCGACTTTATTAAAAGGTTGAGCGCAGGGTGGAACAGGTTGATGGCTGCTCGAACTTAAACTAAACGTAGTGTTCCTACGCCTCAGCATAGGTTACATATTTACAGCCTCCGGGCAACCACTTATACTTAGTATTTAGAATGTATGAACGAATTTATAAGACTGTACCAGATTTCTGTGAAGCAATCTTCAGTCATACTGAAATAACATTTCCGATGATTTTGTTCACTGTGGAACTGTTTTAGGAGCCTAAGGAATGTAATACCAGAACCAATTTGTTCTTAATTTTTATATTTTCCGTTAATAAATACCTGCTAAATAAAAAGGATACAAGTAATACTTTATACGTTTTTATCAATTTCGTATACGGAGAATAACTTTCACTGTTACCCTCTTCGACAAATACCCCCTAATAGAATCTAAACCTTTAAATGGGAATGCAACCACTAACAACTAGTTTTTTTAAACACTGTATCATTGCAATTAAGTTTGCACAAACATTCGATGAATGGTTTAATACATTTTTTTTTAAGTATGGTTACATTCTTTATAAGTGTATTTTTGTTTATCACAACGTAACAATACTAAACGCACTTATACTTACAGTTACAAGGGTATTAAAGTATATATTTCGGTTTAATAGTATAAATCTAACTTAGGGCGCGAAATTTTAAACTTTACGTCGAACTGTTTATTGCTCAAAACCACCACCTCGCAGATACCTAGTACATTCTTGTTCTGTATCGGTCCAGTTATGAGCTGGAACTACTTACTTATTTGGATCGCAAAACTGCTGAAATGACCGGAAAGGCTACCTTATAAAAACTTTGAAAATTGTCATCAAAGTAGGTTTTGTTTGGAAACTAGTTAGTAGGTGTCCAACTCAACGTCGTTAACTATACGTGCATATATCCAAGTAAGAATATATAGTTAAGAATGTATAGTATGGTTATATACATTCTGAACGGCGGTCTTATGTTCAACAGGCTCTATAAATTACATATGTTCCAAAGCCACTTGCTCCATTTGAAAAGTTTTATAAATGTTTTCATTTACTTCAAAGCTATAATTGACACTAGGACATTCACTTCCAATGTATGATAAAATTGTCAAATACTGGTACTAAAAATCTTGTCTTTCGAAAACAGTTGTACTTCAAGTATGAATTGATAGAGTTTACAATCACAGACTGCACTATACCATGGCATGGACTATAGCAAAGAGCAAATGGCCACCCCAACGCATAATAGTATGATGTTTCGTAAACAAATTATTCAGAATAGACGGTATTTTTTACCGTTGAATCCTGATACACTATGATTTATAAATAAAAGGTATTCTTACTTTGGTTTTTAAAATAAATTATTCAAATAACACGTTTTTATTTAAAATTGAAAGATATTTAAAACGGACTTACCATATACATAATAATCCGTATCGCATTACTAGTATAAATCAAGGAGTACTGTATCATTAAAATAAGTAAATATTTCATTTCACACATTTCCGAAAAATTGTACAAAGCTTAAGTTATCCAGGTTACGAACATAGTCCACAACAGGCTAGTAGTTAGATAAACTGCTGCCATGAACACTGACGTATCTTCTATATGTTTTACAGTTTCTGTTCAATTAGGGGATGGCAGATTTTCCTATTGTTTTAGTATAGGGGGATATGTCACTGTACTCGTTTTGCAACATATTAGATTGAAACATTTCAAAGCTGACGTGAATTTTATTGGGGCTCATAGTAACATTAGAGCTACATTTTTGTGAAAAAATATTTATGTAAAATCAAATATAAAATCAGCTGTGTGGAAAATGCATTATAAATGACGGAGCAAGAGAAAAACTAGCCTTTGAAATGCAGAAAGTAATTAGTAACAATTCTCGTGTATACATAATTGAAAAAAATTCTTTATCTACGTACTAGGTTTTAAAACAGATGATATATTTTAAAACAATAATTCCAATTAACAAATAACTCGCTATACATAAATATGATATATTAAAATATTTATTAAACATTTGTACATGAACATTTTGGTCATACATTATGGTGATTCGTTTTTATTCTCAGAAGGGTCTATAAGAGTTTTCTCCATAACAGGTAATTTTGCGAAAGGCCTGCAAATTTATTCCAAATGGGATACATGTTTTATAGTTTTTTGCGTATTTCTGGTTAATATTTAATCTATTTGCCTACGCATGAATATAAATTCAGCTATAAAGGCTAGACAAAAAATACTCTCGGCCGTAGTGAGACTGCTATTGATACACTCTGTTTTTACGATTAGGCTCTCAGAATTTACTCTCCTCCAAACTGGAGTGTGGATTTCATAAATGAAATAAAGCTACTTCTAACTTTCTACGTGGTAATACTATATTAAATAAATACCTAAAGGTAAGATAAACCAGAGAGTCTTAACGAACGCTAAGGATCATAACAGACCACCACGTGACAATAATGGGAACTGGTAATTTTAGGTCCGCTGCTATTTAATACACTCGCTTGTTAAAACGATTAATGGATGACTAGTATATTGCGATTATATATGCGCATATTATATTGCTATACCAATATGTGTGACACACTAATTATTTATACATATATACGTATCTATTCATTTTTGATAGTTACCTAAAGTAAGTAGCTTTGCAGAAAAGAATTTTTCCGGGAGCCTGGACGAAATAGAAACAAATAGAAATTTGCCACTCAGATTCCACAGATTTCAGAGAGATGAAATAAACTTATATTGGAATAACGTTATATAATGCAAAGAAGAGTCCAGTCCAGAACAAATCATCAGCTATGTTGTTATCTCAGAAGATAATATAATATAATAATATAAGGTATATTATTTCCCTGTGCATGGTCGTAAATAGGTAATAAAGCTACCGTATAAGAGCATATTACCGTTCGTTATCTTCCAAAGGAGCTTGAATAAATTATAATTGGTAATATTATTTATCATTTTAATAAGTTAAGAATAAGTTAAACTAATATAACTCATAAAGTAGTAAATCACCTGCGATTCAGCATTGAAAACTTTCGTAAAATGAAAGGGAATGATGATGGTCACCATAATGTTACTTTCGCGTTAAACAATAACCTCAATCGATTTAATCTAATCTATTCTAAACGAAACCGATTAGGTGTCAATATATAGTTTTTTTACCCATAAAATAGAGCCCTTTTCAAATATATTTTATAAACAACCTTTTTAAAAATTAGATGGTCAATAGTTATTAGTCGATTGCATTTTTAAAACCTGTGGTTATATTATAGCGACTCTTATTAGTTCCAAAGAAAATGCTTTTGGCAAGACAGGAAGATATGTCTACGTTGTTAATGGTTCCACTAAAGTTAAATACAATTATAATATATCTATATCCTTAGAAAAATTAAATACAACTAATAATTGTTCCATGAAACGTAATAACACATTTATACTAACAAAGTAAGGTATAATGGAATATTACATGTAACCTCAGTGACGCCCGTTCCGAGGTATGTGTGTGGCTTGATTTCATCTTGTACAGTAACAAAGTAGCAGACGGTAAGGGATGCTCTGAATATAAAATTAATCATTAAGTACGATGTGGGTAGGCAATCTTTAAATATTTTGCCTTTATTATTAGGTGCCTAAAAGAGGAAGTCCTGCGACATCCTGTAAAAGTTCCTTAATAGGTTGAATGATGTAACAAGGCTATAAGGTAGGTTTTATGTATCTTTTAATTTATTATAAGAAAAGGAAATTCCTTATTGCATTTACTCCTATAAGAATTTTTACACTTGCTTCCGTAGGAATAGAATTTTCAGGATGACTAGGGTCTGAGTTAGAAGACCTATATAATATTTATGGTTAAACATTAGATTAATATAACTATTTTTAATTATTTTTCTAAATATAAAAAAGAAAAGAAGCCATTCAGAAGTTTCAAATATGCAGAGTACTGGGCTTTACATAATGGTAAAACTTTATCTTGGGTTTTGCACTTTCCCAAAACTAAGTTGGCCTACTTCATTGCTTAACTCAAATGTTAGTTCGCATTTATGCACTCAAGATAATAAACCACATCATTAGATCATTAGATGTTTAGGTACAACTAAGTACACCAATATTTTAATACATACGGTTTTTGAAACTCTTACAAATTGTACTATTTTTATTGTTATTTTATAAAACATAACGGTTTATCTCTGTTTGTGAACGCAGAAATCTAAATGTCAATGTATTCAAAAAATGTTCGATGCTATATACAGCATTTTCCTCTGCAATATTTTTCTCCTGTCATCTTATGAACATGTGTCATACAATTATTTTCAAGATGAATTCCTTAGTATGAAGCTTGAAATTGTCTGAGGCGCCATGGATTACAACTAGCTCATCTTTAATATTAATATTTATTATATTTTATAAAATATGAGATATGTTTATTATTTATTAACATCACTTAATTTAAATAAAAAAATACTATTTTTATTAACCATTTCTATATTTTGTGTTTGTTGTTTTAAATTAAGCGACATTTGCACTTTAATTTACCAAAAAATGCACCATTTTCAAGATGAGAGACTTTTACGTTAGTAAACTTTCCATTATGCCCACAATGACAAAATTCTTACAAGATTTTGAATAAAAAACTAGACCGATTTGTAAATATATTTAAATATAAAACACCCAGCTATTGATATCTTAGCTACTGTTGGCTAAGTCAACACGTTTACATCCAAATAATCCATTATCAATGTCACTGTCTGAGATTGAGATATAGTTCTCCGGCTCTATTGGTGTCTTCGTTGGACATTCCTGTTATGCAATAATGTATAGCGGTCTTAAGGAGTGTTTTACAATAAAGAACAATAAATACTCCATTATGCATTATTTAAATCGATTGACTATTTGTTGTAATAAGGCCTTTTTTGATTATAAAGTTATATAGAGATATAAAACATTGCATCACTGATTGTGTAAAAATTTAATTGATAAATGTAAGTATATTTATACATATTACAATTTTAAAATTAGTATTATAACATTGCAGATGCATTTTATTAAACTAAAGTTTTCATATATAGTTAAAGAACGAATAAAATTATAGCTACTTAGCAGTCAACCAACGGACTAAAAAACGAGAAAACAGCATTATTGCTCTAATATAACATAGAAAAGAGTTCAATAAATTATTCTTTATTTTTTTATATATTACTGATACTTAATATGTACATATAAATTTAATGTATGTTAAATTGCAGGATCCACTTATTTAATTACGAGAAAATATATTTTTTCTTTAGGACATATTTTATATAAAATTATATAAAAATACTAGTATATAATATATAATAATCTTTTGAATATATATATATATATATGAATTTTCTTAATCGTGGTTAGATTAAGAATGTTGAAATTCAATGGTCTATTAAATTATAACCAAATATCAATATTAGTCATGCAAATAAGGAAGAATAAGCATATACCAATTTATTTCTTACTAAAGTCCTAATATGTGTAAAAATCTATAATGGTATGTTCTAAAACACTGTTAGTTACTATATAGCATTCATTCAAATGGAATATTATTGGAGAAGGGGTAATAATGGGTTATTTAAAATTTCGATTAATCCAATTAATTATGTATCCACGTAAAACAGTGGATATACTCAATATATACATTATTTGTCCTCCTAAGGTCGCTAATGTACAACAGTTTTATAGTGTAAGATTAATAATAATATAAATGTGGGGTGGAATAAAAATGCTCAGATTGCTGTTCAGTAAACTTGACCAAAGTGACTGTCCTTGTGTAAAGATAAGACAAACCAGCTGACTTTCTTGTTCGGTCTCAGTTAACTTCTCAGACATTTCACTTTCTGTACTTAAGAAAGCTGCTGCGTTATAATAGTTTCAGTACAATTCTCTATTTAAGAGCGATCCAATTTTATTTTTTATTTGTAATAATATACATAAAGTAAAGGTGTAATTCACTGTGTGCAATATAGTTTTAATGTGAAATTAATATTCTTTGTTTCAGATTAAATAAAATTAGATCTTGTAATTATAATTAATTTCCTGTTGAGGAATTTTTTTGGCTTACCCTCTATAGTATATTTTGAGTATAAATCGTAATTTTAATTTAATAAATGTAACGTTACTCTGAAAGAGCAACTAAGCAAAAGTTAACATTACAAAAGTTCAATGGTTAAAGTTAATTACACATAGCATTATTTTGCACAGGAAATGGTGCTTACGCTTGATAGTCTGTCTACCCAGTTTACCCGTCGTACATAAAACTTATTTATAATTGTGAATTATCTTAAATCAAATGACGCAAGTGTTTCAAAATCTGATTTCCTTAAAACTGTGTTAAAGGCGAACTGAACGGAGGAAAGAAAGGAACTGCAGTTGCCAGTTTTGTCACGTGCAGCGCTGCTGTAGTTATTGTTGCCTTTCCTTAGTGCTATCATCATTTCTTTCCCAATTCAATCCGACCAAGATTCATCATTGATTTTTTACTTAATTCTTGAGATGGATTATTTTCTCAGTTATTTAACTGTTTGAAAATTTATGTAGTTCAGGTTACTAGAACTACCTTGCAATGTTTAATAATAAACGGATTTCTTAAAATCTTAAAAATTACTAAATTATTAAAATTTAGAAATTACTAGTAAGAAACTCGTTCATCGCCGGCCGCACTAGATAAGGATGAATTTGAAATGGGAGGTTATATAAGGAGTCCAAAATATGAAGCGATAATTTTTTGCACAGATCATAGTTTGGCGCAATATAAAGACATATTATTAATGTCACGCCTCCTGCTCAGCTGGGGCGAAGGGGGTGTACTCAGGAACCAAACGCAGCTCAGATTACAGCAACTTTATTAACTTAAACAACACTCCCGAACCCACGGACACCACGCGTCACGACCATCACTAGGCTAAGCCCTACCACTAGATCGGCCCTCAGGGAGCTCGGACATCCGCTCGCGCCGGAGTCCTCTCACGTACACACCGCCTCGGGCGCTCACCTTGCTGACCTCCCCCTCCAGTACTTCCAGACGGCGGGAACATGGGCCCCGACGTCACACACCCCCAGCCAAATTAAGGGTGGTTGTTGGGGTGGATACCCTCTAGGAATTCGTCTTCTTCATTCTTCCAGGCCCTGGCAGCTGGTCCCTTGGTTGTGTTCAGCTGGGCGGCTGGGTCACGTGCACAAATCACCATGGCGTCTACCCTCACGTTTCGCCGCGTATCGCTAACAGTGTGGCTAGCGGTCGGGGTTCTCCAACAGTCAATATTTGTCTTTAGATGTGGAGGAAACACATGGGGAACAACGACACTGCGGCAGCCACTTCTCAGGGACAGTCATTTACACTGGCACATAAAGTCTCTGGCGTTGGGACGGCTCGATCACACATAAAGTCTCTGGCGTTGGGACGGCCCGATCACGAGCCTCAGTCGTTCGCTCCCATCGGTACCGCTTCACTAATACATTTCCAGGGAAAGTTTATTAACTTTAATGTTATTCCAGCAACAGGCAATGAATCGTTCCTCACAAAGGTTTGCCTTCTACAAAAACATGTTGTCCTACGAGAGCCTATCTACCTACTCTAGTTAGCAATGTTTGCTATTGGTGTAATTGCATTTATTTGACAGAAACATTAGTTCATAGAAACTTACTCTTAAATACCCGCGGTGGTGTCCATTCCCTTATATTATACATCTATCCTTACGTGTAGGTATATTCGACATTTTGTATTAAAATACATTAATCAACTTTACATGTCTTTATAATTACTTGAAGCGATAAATTATAATTGTATATGAATAAATGAGTTCATGACACATTCCGGAGCCATTCAGCTGTTCTGTGCGAGTCATACAAAACAAAATATATTAATCCTCTATATTGCCCTTTCTTATGATCTAGTACAATGACGATATTCCAACATGATAATATTATTATTAGAACTATTTACCAAATTACTAACTAGTACATTAATCCTTATTATCTATCCATGCTATAACTTACTATTGCAAAAACACTTTTTTATAGATAATAACCTTACAAAGTGGATATTATTATAGGGACCCAAACTAAATAATTGTAATTATAAGTCCACGACAAGGCTATTCTAGATATTTGACATCTTCCTACTCATTAACATAGACAAGTGAAACAAACTATAGTAGGACATTATAAGCGTAACCATGTACTACAGGATACAGATATTTTACAGTGCAAGAGGTGGTACAAAGTTTTGTAACTGAAGTTGTGCACAGCGGCAGTGTCTACGTGACAAAAGTAGCTGTGGTCAGCAGTAGCCGTCCGGCCTCTCTGGTCACCTGACCTCTCGGGTCACCGGCCTGGCTCTGAGGTACTGGACTTCCCACCGGTGCTCTAAGACTTAGCATGAAATGACTTCGTTTTTTCAACAAAGCTCTTACCTCTTAAATTTTACTCTTTACATACATCTAACTACCTTTTAACATAACTACCTCAATACCACACAAGAATATGTTAATAGCTGACTATACCCGAACATCTTATAAGTTACGTTGTATGCATTGACAAGCTAATACTTGATTATTTTTATTCCCCAATTTACAAACAAATTACAAAAGCAAATACTTATTTCTTAACATTGGTTAGCATAACCATATACAACATTTGGTTTCGTATACAGTGTTACAATCTTAGAAACTAACTTGTCAACGCTTAATTCATAATTACGTTAATGACAACTGGAAGAACAACATAAATTATTATTAACTGTTTTACATCAGTGTTATAATACAATAGGCAATTATATTTTACTAACAAATTATTATGTCATGGCGACGTACCAATCCTCTTAAACATTAAGTCTTAACCAAATCTAGGAATTCTAAAACTATTTCAAGGGTCCCCTGTATTTACAGAATAATTATGAGTTTACAATTTAATTATTATTAGTCAAAATCAACTTCTAACCATTCCACGCTGATATTGGCGTATGTATACGTACCGCTGAAAACAGAACATGTATTTCACCTAGTCAATCATAATAAACAGTTTTGGAATATAAACTCTTATATTAGCTAATACTCATATTCACTCACATTCACTCTGAGTGGCCACTCGGTTTTTTTCATTCAAACTTTCACACTCCCCACATTGTCATTCACACACTGGACTTACATGTTTACGAATTCATGATAACAATAATCTCCTGAAATAATATATTTTATACATTTTATTAATCATACACTATAACGTTCACAACAGTTATACAGTTTACCTCGAAGTTTACCTATGGTTACAACGATTACCTGGTATCCTTTATACCTGATCACGAACTTGGTCCCACCATTCAAGAGTGATTCTCAGCTCCTTTCCATCGACCTCCGTGATAGGTAAGTTCTTTGGCAAGCCATCGTCTCTGGACGTCACGTTTGGCGGTCATCGCTATGTCGTCGCCTTTTCGTCTCGATACCTTGGATCTCCAGTTTACCCATAATCCCACGACGTACCGACAACCAATCAGAACCAATATTATTATAATGCCACAAAATAAATCCACAATAAATTGTTCCTGATTCGGGGAGAATATTTCATTTTCTGCCCTCACAAATGCTCCTATACCTAAGCCAACTAGATGGGGATTTCTCACAACAATTATGGTTAGTAAACAAAAATAAATGGAGTGCAGCACGGCTGACAGTGATGTATACATGTCCCTCTCCACTGACAAAACCTTAAGCGTCGGGCTCTCTAACTTTCTATGTTCTGAAAAAGATAAATTCCAGTGCGGCAGCTGACTAGGCCATTCGTTGTCTAAGCATTCGTCTAGTGTCTCGAAAGTGCTGGAAACATGATTAATTTTAGAGGTGATTTTCAAAGTTTTTAATTTTGACCACGAAGCTGGAAGTATGTGTGCCACAGCTAACTTATCCGCTTCCTGCCTACACGGATAGCTTTCTGAAACCAAAATGTGGGAGTCAGCGACTAAGCTACAATCACACGGCACTCTCACGTGTAGTGCACCCAGGCTCTTACGCTCTGTTATCTTAACTGTAGTGTTCGAAGTGTATCTGCACACAAACTCTAAATGCTCAACAATATGGGTTAGTACATAGGTGAAGTCGTCTATCTGGGTGATAAGTGGCACGTCACCTGACACACATGAAAAATACACATAGTGAGCTCAGCTCTTGTATGGTCGCACCCATAAATGTTTTTCTAGGGCAACGTGAACCGGACACAGCGTCACCGGCGTATCTAGGGACATAGCATAGTGGATTAATATTCGGCTGACAGTGCTGCAAGGCTGCTCCCTGTATCACTACCATACTGTCTTCACTGTTAACCAAAAATGACGTTTCCTGCTTAATGGTACAAGTCTGGTTATTCCACGCAAAAGGTATTATTAAAGGGGTATACAATCTCCATTGGGACGTAAGTTTCTTGATTGGAATCTGCAAATTAATTAAGATTGAGTTACCAGAAATTACACAATCAGCTATTTCTAACTTAAGGTATTTAGACACTTCCTCTACTGGTATCGCTAGGTCATAGCTGTCCGCTTTTAATGCAACTGTCAATTTTGTTAAATCCTCTCTTAACTTATCTACAGTTATTATAGAATTCGGGATCTTCCCCTCTCGACATTGACTCAATATCTCTAGGCGTGTAACAAGTTGTAACAATTGTAACTGACGTACTGTATGGTGCGCGCTCACCTGTAACACACTAAAACTCTTGTGATCATTTCTCTGTTCGTTTGTGAATTCCTGCTTCTGAAATCGATCGATTAACTTGGTTATGTTAACGCCAACATCCACGACACGTGCGAAGGTCCTCTCTACTTCTGCACTGTAATTCTTCATACCTAAATTGACATTCTCTATTTCTGAAAAGGCTTCAGTTACTTGCTCACTTAAGCTATTTTCAAATTTTGACATTAAATATTGATTAGTGAATAAAGGTTTTAACTGTCGTTTAGTCGTTACTCCACAGCACCAATGGGCGAAATCTCCTATCACACTTAAACTCCTCAGGACTCTAGCAGACATACTATTAGACTTTACATATACATCGGATTTCCCACTGAGGCTCGAGTTCAGCCATTTCACTTGCTGTCCTATTCTTTTATCGGCCTGAAGAATCCATGCGAACAACATACATTGAGGATCATTTAATACTCTGTTACAAAAACCATTATTCTGTGGCAGTGACAAATGAGCCATATCGACCTCTGGCAACACACTTTGATACACTAGAGGAACTGATGACTCGTACATCACCATCTCGGGTATCTCTTTCCAGTACACCCCTGTAGTTACAGATATCGGCACCCGGGTGTTGCTGTGCATCTCGGTAACTGCGACTGCAAACAAAATACACTTACACGTAACTAGATACATCACCGCTATCTGGTATTCCATAGCCGCTCACCTCGTTCCTGTCTCTGTCAGGACTTAGGTACACACACAAGTAACACAATTAAACAAGAAATAAAATGTTAAACACTGTACGATAAATAGCAATTATTTGAAAATTATTAAATCAGTTCTGAGAATAAACGTATATGAATATATATATAATGAACCACGATTATGGGACTCAGGTTGTCTTCAGTTCACTTATGTCCACGCGACACTGACACTAACCGAACGAATTGTCCTCAGCAAGGTCTTTACACTCTCCCCTTCCGTTCGAACTTTGATCTTGCTGACGGCACGTTCATAGTTCATTCACCGGTTATTGATTGTCGTGAAGCACACCTTCATGAGTTCGTCATTTCGTGCACTAATGTTAAGGTTTTACTACCACTCACTACAATTCACAATAAATTGGAAAGTCCAAAAATTGAACATGGTCCTACATTAATAATTATTAATCTACCTTTTACTAAATATTATTTACAACTACTTTTAGTCCATTTTTTTTTGTTTACCATAACCCTCTCACAGTGTCCTAGGGTAGTACCGCTTCAGCCGACTAACGTGAATTGTATCCTGGAACGGAGGCTTCTTTCCTTTGGTGACTATTATCACGTAGTTCACGTCCGATAGCTTAGCCTCGACCTGGTATGGTCCATACCATCTGTGTAGCAGCTTAGTCGATCTACCCTTCTTGCGGATGGGAGTCCACACCATTACTTGTTCCCCTGGTTCAAATTCCACATGTCGATGGGTCCTATCAAACCTCTGTTTCTGCTTCTTCTGTGTACCGCTGACTATCTTCTGTACGTCTTCACGGCACTTCTGAACTCTCTCCAGCACTTCCTCGACTTGTGGGTCCTCTGACGCATGTTGGCGTAGGGACACGTCTATGGGGAGTCGTGCTTCTCGACCATACATAAGGAAAAAGGGTGTGTGTCGAGTGGTCTCTTGTACAGATGTGTTATAGCTAAAGCAAGTAAGGCTTACATACAAATCCCAGTCTCTCTGGTTAGTGCTGACATAATTCGACAGCATTTGGGCCAAAGTACCGTTAAAATGTTCTGTCAGTCCATTACACATGGGGTGGTAGGCAGTTGTAAATACTGGTCGTATTCCCAGTCCTTTTAACAATTCTTTCACCAAGGAGGATGTGAAATTCGTTCCTCTATCTGACAATATCTTCTTTGGGCATCCGAACTTACAGATTATCCTGTTTACTAGGAACCTCGCTGTTGTTTCAGCAGTCGTGGTTCTCGTTGCCTCGGCCTCTGCCCACTTTGTGGCGTAGTCTACTGCTACTATTATATACACATTCCCTTTCGCTGACCTCGGAAACGGTCCCAAGAAGTCCACTCCTATGGTGTCTAATGGCTGTCCCACGGGAATAGGTTGTAAGAACCCTGCGGCTGCTCGTTTGGGTGTCTTGCGACTCTGGCAGTCCGGGCACGTTTTTACGTATCGTTCAACTTCCTTAACCATATTTGGCCAGTAGTATCTGCTTTTTATCTTGAAGAATGTTTTACTGAACCCCAGATGGCCGCCAGATAACGGACTGTCATGACATTCAAATAACACCTCATCTCTGATACTTTTTGGGATCACTAGTAACTTCTTGTGACCTACATGTGCGACATTCTTCTTATATAGTAACCCGTCTTCAACCATAAAGCTCTTAGCCAACCGTCGATCTGCGCTAGCTGCTCCGTCGGGGTCTTGAACTGCTTCTATTATCCTCTTGCAATCGGGATCTTCTCTCTGTAGACTGGTGAGATCTTTCAGGTTAATTGATAACATTGGGATATCATTGGTCTTGTCCTGATCCTCCGGATCGTCTATCCCTCCGTGATTCCTTGATAGACAGTCTGGTACCACGTGCAATCTCCCTTGCTTGTGTTTAATCTTGTAGTCAAATTCCATAAGTTTGAGAGCCCAACGGCCCAGTCTGCCCGATAGGTCTCTGTTCTTGTCTAACCAACATAGCGCGTGGTGGTCCACCACTATAGTAAACTTTCGGCCCCACAAGAACTGCCTAAAATGTTGCGCCGCCCAGACCACAGCGATGCACTCTTTCTCAGTTGTAGTGTATTTCTTCTCGGCGTCCGATAACCTTCGCGAACCATACGCTACTGGAAGCACTGTCTCTCCATCCTTTTGCATAAGGGCTGCGCCTACTCCTTGGTCACTCGCATCAGTGTGCAACTCAATGGGCAACTCTGGGTCAAAATGTCTCAGAATTGGAGCTGATGTCAGGCGCTCCTTCAGATCTACAAAGGCTGCCTCCTGTTCAGGACCCCAATGGAATCTTACATCCTTCCTGGTAAGATGGACTAAAGGACCAACTACCTTAGAGAAATTCGGCACAAAAGATCTGTAATAATTACACATACCAATAAAGGATCGCAGAGCTCTTAGTCGTCTTGGAGCCTCAAAGTCTTTTACTACTTGAATCTTGTCTGGGTTGGGACTTATACCTTGGGCGTTTACCGTATGTCCTAAGATCTTGACTTCGCTATACCCGAACGAACATTTGGTTGGATTAAGAGTCATAGAGGCTGATCTAAGCCTTTCCAAGACCTGCCTTAATCTGCTCAGCATGTCATCATATGCTGGTGCCATGACCAATACGTCATCGAGGTAAACCAGACAGCTCCCCCATTTCAACCCTGCTAGTACCTGGTCCATACATCTCTGGAACACCGCTGGGCTAGTCTTGAGTCCAAAGGGGGTACATTCCCACTCCCAAAGGCCGTCTGCCGTTATAAAAGCAGTTTTGTGCTTATCCTCCTCCTTAATTGGTATTTGCCAATAACCAGAGTTCAGGTCGAGGGTGCAGAACCATTGACATCCGTTCAAGTATGTCAATATATCTCCAATTAATGGTAAGGGATACGCTAGATCTTGGATACATAGGTTCAATTTACGGTAATCTACACAGAACCTCCATGTGTCGTTCTTCTTCTTTACGAGTACAACTGGGGATGCGTAAGCGCTATTACTTTTCCGGATGACTCCTTTCGTTAGCATTTCATCCACCTGCTCCCTGATAATCTCTCGCTCACGATGCGACACCCTATAGGGAGGTTGATGCACTGGGGTATCGTCAGTGAGCGGAATGGCCAGTTCACACACGTTTGTTCGTCCTATTTGAGATTTCTTCCAGGCAAAGCGGTCTCTAAACTCTGTCAGCAGTTTAAGTAGGGCTTTTCTTTTCTCTGGGGATAATTGCGGATTAATATCTATGTTCGCCTCCTCAAGCTCGCTCTTTTCTTGTCTTGCTCCCTCGACTTCGCTGGTCGGTTCTTCTCGCAGTTCACAGATTTCATATACCTCCGCTAACACTTCGCCTCTTTGTAGGCACCTTTTATCATCTGCCAGATTCATCACCAATACTTGGTTAGGTGGCTCGGCGTGAGTCAATCCCGTAGGGCAATAGAACAGATTTTTCTCTAAAAATTCCTTCCTTTGGTTCCATAACTCCTAAAGTGGGCAACAAACCTTCGTACTTAATTTTCAGGAGTCTCTGACTTCTTGGAGGGAGTTCAGTAGAATCATCACATATTACTCTCGCCTGTATCTGTTGTCTTTCTTCAAACTGTATGTGCTTCAACCACGAGGGGTCTGGAGGTGGACGCAAATACTTGGCGTCTTTTTCCGCGCTGAGGAAATCTACTGAGATTTTTCTTCCGTTGGCGATTATAAATTGGGCTCTTCTCCTCGAGAAATCTATTGTTGTACCAAACTTCAGGTGGAAATCGTTACCCAGGATACAACAGTCACCCACTCCTTTGGCCACAAACACTGGGAACAATAACACACAGTGGCTGATTTCTAAGATAATTTCTATTCTACCC